>NC_086445.1:206315758-206333463 GCF_028390025.1 Pseudophryne corroboree | reverse complement strand
GTCCCAAAAAAATAACCCCGATCGAGCGACCTGGCAATAAACCCTGGGTAGCAACTAGGGTTGGACACAGGAACGAGCCGGGTCATGGTGCAGTGTAAACAGGTAACCTGGGTCCCATTTACAGCTTGGGGAGTGACGGATTTCCGGCACTTGGAAACAATGGGCCTAATTCAGGCCTGATCGCTAGGGTGCGTTTTTTGCATCCCTGCAATTAGGTAGTCGTCAACTACAGGGGGAGGGGGAAATCGCTGTGCAGGGGTGTGATCGCATGTGCAGGAGAGCTGCACAAACAGGAGTTTGTACAGTCTCTGCACAGCCCAGGACTTACTCTTCCAGTGCGATGATCAGGGCCGGAGCGGACGTCAGAAACCCTCCCTCTAAACTCGTGGTGCCTTCTGCGCTTTTCCGGACACTCCTCTAAAACGGACAGTTGCCACACACAAACGCCTTATTCCAATCAGTCACCTTGCGATCGCCCATGCGATAGCTTTTTTCGCATCATCCTGTCGCTGCGGTGCTTACTCATACGCAGTTCAGACCTGATCGCCCGCTGTGCGGAAACGCACAGCAGCGTTCAGGTCTGAATCGGCCCCAATGTCATCTCCTAGCACTGGCAGGAGAGAAACCACACCAGTGTGCAGTGCAAACAGCGCCAACCCAGGAATAACCCTGGTTGTAGGTGTAGTGTGAACAGGGTCTGACACGGGTCGCATCTGTGTTGGACCCCTATTCAACATCTCGGGTTGGACCTGGGATTTTCATCTGAACGGAGTATTACTCTCCCCCAGCAACATGTAAACAAATGCTAAAAATAAAGGTAAAGGACAGGTCACGCTGTTACAGATGGACGTTTTTCTGTTGATCAAAATTATAAAAAATAAGAATTTACTTACCGATAATTCTATTTCTCGGAGTCCGTAGTGGATGCTGGGGTTCCTGAAAGGACCATGGGGGGTAGCGGCTCCGCAGGAGACAGGGCACAAAAGTAAAGCTTTTACAGGTCAGGTGGTGTGTACTGGCTCCTCCCCCCATGACCCTCCTCCAGACTCCAGTTAGGTACTGTGCCCGGACGAGCGTACACAATAAGGGAGGATTTTGAATCCCGGGTAAGACTCATACCAGCCACACCAATCACACCGTACAACTTGTGATCTAAACCCAGTTAACAGTATGATAACAGAGGAGCCTCTGAAAGATGGCTTCCTAAACAATAACCCGAATTAGTTAACAATAACTATGTACAAGTATTGCAGATAATCCGCACTTGGGATGGGCGCCCAGCATCCACTACGGACTCCGAGAAATAGAATTATCGGTAAGTAAATTCTTATTTTCTCTATCGTCCTAAGTGGATGCTGGGGTTCCTGAAAGGACCATGGGGATTATACCAAAGCTCCCAAACGGGCGGGAGAGTGCGGATGACTCTGCAGCACCGAATGAGAGAACTCCAGGTCCTCCTTTGCCAGGGTATCAAATTTGTAAAAATTTACAAACGTGTTCTCCCCTGACCACGTAGCTGCTCGGCAGAGTTGTAATGCCGAGACCCCTCGGGCAGCCGCCCAAGATGAGCCCACCTTCCTTGCGGAATGGGCCTTAACAGATTTAGGCTGTGGCAGGCCTGCCACAGAATGTACAAGTTGAATTTTGTTACAAAACCAACGAGCAATCGACTGCTTAGAAGCAGGTGCACCCAACTTGTTGGGTGCATACAGTATAAACAGCGAGTCAGATTTTCTGACTCCAGCCGTCCTTTAAATGTATATTTTTAAGGCTCTGACAACGTCCAACAACTTGGAGTCCTTCAAGTCGTCTGTAGCCGCAGGCACTACAATAGGCTGGTTCAGGTGAAACGCTGATACCACCTTAGGGAGAAAATGCGGACGCGTCCGCAGCTCTGCCCTATGTCGAATGGAAAATTAAATAAGGGCTTTTATAAGACAAAGCCGCCAGTTCAGATACTCTCCCGGCCGAAGCCAGGGCCAGTAACATAGTCACTTTCCATGTGAGATATTTCAAATCCACATTCTTTAGTGGTTCAAACCAATTGGATTTGAGGAAATCTAAAACTACATTTAGATCCCACGGTGCCACCTTAGGCACCACAGGAGGCTGTATATGCAGTACTCCTTTGATAAAAATCTGGACCTCAGGGACTGAGGCCAATTCTTTGTGGAAGAATATTGATAGGGCCGAAATTTGAACCTTAATAGATCCCAATTTGAGACCCATAGACAATCCTGATTGCAGGAAATGTAGGAAAACGACCCAGTTGAAATTCCTCCATCGGAGCACTCCGCTGCTCGCACCACGCAACATATTTTCGCCAAATACGGCGATAATGCTTCGCGGTGACTTCCTTCCTTGCCTTTATCAAGGTAGGAATGACTTCTTCTGGAATGCCTTTTCCTTTTAGGATCTGGCATTCAACGCCATGCCGTCAAACGCAGCCGCGGTAAGTCTTGAAAAAGACAAGGACCCTGCTGAAGCAGGTCCCTTCTCAGAAGTAGAGGCCACGGATCGTCCGTGACCATCTCTTGAAGTTCCGGGTACCAAGTCCTTCTTGGCCAATCCGGAGCCACTAGTCTTACTCCTCTTTGCCGTATAATCCTCAATACCTTTGGTATGAGAGGCAGAGGAGGAAACACATATACCGACTGGTACACCCAAGGTGTTACCAGCGCGTCCACAGCTATTGCCTGCGGATCTCTTGACCTGGCGCAATACCTGTCCAGTGTTTTGTTGAGGCGAGACGCCATCATGTCCACCATTGGTTTTACCCAACGGTTTAATAGCATGTGGAAAACTTCTGGATGAAGTCCCCACTCTCCCGGGTGAAGGTCGTGTCTGCTGAGGAAGTCTGCTTCCCAGTTGTCCACGCCCGGGATGAATACTGCTGACAGTGCTATCACGTGATTCTCCGCCCAGCGAAGGATCCTGGCAGCTTCTGCCATTGCCCTCCTGCTTCTTGTGCCGCCCTGTCTGTTTACATGGGCGACTGCCGTGATGTTGTCCGACTGGATCAACACCGGTCTTCCTTGAAGCAGAGGTTCCGCCTGGCTTAGAGCATTGTAGATTGCTCTTAGTTCCAGAATGCTTATGTGAAGAGACTTTTTCAGGCTCGACCACACTCCCTGGAAATTTCTTCCCTGTGTGACTGCTCCCCAGCCTCTCAGGCTGGCATCCGTGGTCACCAGGATCCAATCCTGTATGCCGAATCTGCGGCCCTCCAATAGATGAGCCTCCTGCAACCACCACAGAAGGGATACCCTTGTCCTCGGCGACCGGGTTATCCGCAGGTGCATCTGAAGATGCGACCCTGACCATTTGTCCAACAGATCCCTTTGCATGGAATCTGCCGAAAGGGATTGCTTCGTAAGAAGCTACCATTTTTTCCCAGGACTCTTGTGCATTGATGTACAGACACCTTTCCTGGTTTTAGGAGGTTCCTGACCAGGTCAGATAACTCCTTGGCTTTTTCTTCGGGAAGAAAAACCTTTTTCTGAACTGTGTCCAGAATCATCCCCAGGAACAGCAGACGAGTTGTCGGCATTAATTGGGATTTTGGAATATTCAGAATCCATCCGTGCTGCTTTAGCACCTCTTGAGATAGTGCTAAACCCATCTCTAGCTGTTCTCTGGACCTTGCCCTTATTAGGAGATCGTCCAAGTATGGGATAATTAATACGCCTTTTCTTCGAAGAAGAAATATTATCTCGGCCATTACCTTTGTAAAGACCCGAGGTGCCGTGGACAAACCAAACGGCAGCGTCTGAAACTGATAGTGACAGTTTTGTACAACGAACCTGAGGTACCCCTGGTGTGAGGGGTAATTGGAACGTGGAGATACGCATCCTTGATGTCCAAGGATACCATAAAGTCCCCTTCTTCCAGGTTCGCTATCACTGCTCTGAGTGACTCCATCTTGAACTTGAACTTCTTTATGTATAGGTTCAAGGACTTCAGATTTAGAATAGGCCTTACCGAGCCATCCGGCTTCGGTACCACAAATAGAGTGGAATAATACCCCTTCCCTTGTTGTAGAAGAGGTACCTTGACTATCACCTGCTGAGAATACAGCTTGTGAATGGCTTCCAAAACCGTCTCCCTTTCTGAGGGGGACGTTGGTAAAGCAGACTTCAGGAAACGGCGAGGTGGCTCTGTCTCTAATTTCAACCTGTACCCCTGAGATATTATCTGCAGGATCCAGGGATTTACCTGCGAGTGAGCCCACTGCGCGCTGTAATTTTTGAGACGACCGCCTACCGCCCCCGAGTCCGCTTGCGAAGCCCCAGCGTCATGCTGAGGCTTTTGTAGAAGCCGGGGAGGGCTTCTGTTCCTGGGAAGGAGCTGCCTGTTGCTGTCTCTTCCCTCGTCCTCTGCCTCGTGGCAGATATGAATAGCCCTTTGCTCTCTTATTTTTAAAGGAACGAAAGGGCTGCAGTTGAAAGGTCGGTGCCTTTTTCTGTTGGGGAGTGACTTGAGGTAGAAAGGTGGATTTCCCGGCCGTAGCCGTGGCCACCAAATCCGATAGACCGACCTCAAATAACTCCTCTACGCATCGCCTGTCCACTGTCGTGTCCATAAAGCTCTTCTGGCCGAAATGGACATAGCACTTACCCGTGATGCCAGTGTGCAGATATCTCTCTGTGCATCACGCATATAAAGAAATGCATCCTTTATTTGTTCTAACGACAGTAAAATATTGTCCCTGTCCAGGGTATCAATATTTTTGATCAGGGACTCTGACCAAACTACCCCAGCACTGCACATCCAGGCAGTCGCAATAGCTGGTCGTAGTATAACACCTGCATGTGTGTATATACCTTTTTGGATATTTTCCATCCTCCTATCTGATGGATCTTTAAGTGCGTCCGTCTCAGGAGAGGGTAACGCCACTTGTTTTGATAAGCGTGTTAGCGCTTTGTCCACCCTAGGAGGTGTTTCCCAGCGCTCCCTAACCTCTGGCGGGAAAGGGTATAAAGCCAATAACTTCTTTGAAATTAGCAGTTTTTTATCGGGGCACCCCACGCTTCATCACACACGTCATTTAATTCTTCTGATTCGGTAAAAACTACTGGTAGTTTTTTTCACACCCCACATAATACCCTGTTTAGTGGTACCTGTAGTATCAGCTAAATGTAACATCTCCTTTATTGCCAAAATCATATAACGTGTGGCCCTACTGGAAAATACGGTTGATTCGTCACCTTCACCACCGGAATCAGTGCCTGTGTCTGGGTCTGTGTCGACCGACTGAGGCAAGGGACGTTTTACAGCCCCTGACGGTGTTTGAGGCGCCTGGACAGACACTAATTGAGTGTCCGGCCGCCTCATGTCGGCAAACGACTGCTTAAGCGAGTTGACGCTATCCCGTAATTCCACAAATAAAGGCATCCATTCTGGTGTCGACCCCCTAGGAGGTGACATCCTCATATTTGGCAATTGCTCCGCCTCCACACCAATAACGTCCTCATACATGTCGACACACACGTACCGACACACAGCAGACACACAGGGAATGCTCTATACGAAGACAGGACCCACTAGCCCTTTGGGGAGACAGAGGGAGAGTCTGCCAGCACACACCAAAAAGCGCTATATATGACAGGGATAGCCTTATGATTAAGTGCTCCCTTATAGCTGCTTTTATATTAATATATTGCCATTTATTCTGCCCCCCCTCTCTGTTATACCCTGTTTCTGTAGTGCAGTGCAGGGGAGAGACCTGGGAGCCTTCCTGACCAGCGGAGCTGTGACAGAAAATGGCGCCGTGTGCTGAGGAGATAGGCCCCGCCCCTTTTTCGGCGGCTCGTCTCCCGCTATTTAGTACATTTAGGCAGGGGTAAATATCTCCATATAGCCTCTGGGGCTATATGTGAGGTATTTTTAGCCTTTTTAAAGGTTTTCATTTGCCTCCCAGGGCGCCCCCCCCCCAGCGCCCTGCACCCTCAGTGACTGCCGTGTGAAGTGTGCTGAGAGGAAAATGGCGCACAGCTGCAGTGCTGTGCGCTACCTTAAGAAGACTGCAGGAGTCTTCAGCCGCCGATTCTGGACCTCTTCTTGCTTCAGCATCTGTGAGGGGGCCGGCGGCGTGGCTCCGGTGACCATCCAGGCTGTACCTGTGATCGTCCCTCTGGAGCTTCATGTCCAGTAGCCAAGAAGCCAATCCATCCTGCACGCAGGTGAGTTCACTTCTTCTCCCCTCTGTCCCTCGTTGCAGTGATCCTGTTGCCAGCAGGAATCACTGTAAAATAAAAAACCTAAGCTAAACTCTCTAAGCAGCTCTTTATGAGAGCCACCTAGAATTGCACCCTTCTCGGCCGGGCACAAAAATCTAACTGGAGTCTGGAGGAGGGTCATGGGGGGAGGAGCCAGTACACACCACCTGACCTGTAAAAGCTTTACTTTTGTGCCCTGTCTCCTGCGGAGCCGCTACCCCCCATGGTCCTTTCAGGAACCCCAGCATCCACTTAGGACGATAGAGAAATAAGATTTTACTTACCGATAAATCTATTTCTCGTAGTCCGTAGTGGATGCTGGGACTCCGTAAGGACCATGGGGAATAGCGGCTCCGCAGGAGACAGGGCACAAAATAAAAGCTTGAGATATCAGGTGGTGTGCACTGGCTCCTCCCCCTATGACCCTCCTCCAAGCCAGTTAGGATACTGTGCCCGGACGAGCGTACATAATAAGGAAGGATATTGAATCCCGGGTAACTCATACCAGCCACACCAATCACACCGTACAACTCGTGATCTGAACCCAGTTAACAGTATGTTAATTTTAAAGGAGCCTCTGAAAAGATGGCTCAACAATAATAACCCGAATTTTTTGTAACAATAACTATATACAAGTATTGCAGACAATCCGCACTAGGGATGGGCGCCCAGCATCCACTACGGACTACGAGAAATAGATTTATCGGTAAGTAAAATCTTATTTTCTCTAACGTCCTAAGTGGATGCTGGGACTCCGTAAGGACCATGGGGATTATACCAAAGCTCCCAAACGGGCGGGAGAGTGCGGATGACTCTGCAGCACCGAATGAGAGAACTCCAGGTCCTCCTCAGCCAGGGTATCAAATTTGTAGAATTTAGCAAACGTGTTTGCCCCTGACCAAGTAGCTGCTCGGCAAAGTTGTAAAGCCGAGACCCCTCGGGCAGCCGCCCAAGATGAGCCCACTTTCCTTGTGGAATGGGCTTTTACTGATTTTGGCTGTGGCAATCCTGCCACGGAATGTGCAAGCTGAATTGTACTACAAATCCAACGAGCAATCGTCTGCTTTGAAGCAGGAGCACCCAGCTTGTTGGGTGCATACAGGATAAACAGCGAGTCAGTTTTCCTGACTCCAGCCGTCCTGGAAACATATTTTCAAGGCCCTGACAACGTCCAGCAACTTAGAGTCCTCTAAGTCCCTAGTAGCCGCAGGTACCACAATAGGTTGGTTCATGTGAAATGCAGAAACCACCTTAGGTAGAAATTGAGGACGAGTCCTCAATTCCGCCCTGTCAGAATGAAAATTTAGGTAAGGGCTTTTACATGATAAAGCCGCCAATTCTGACACACGCCTAGCTGAAGCCAAGGCCAACAGCATCGACACCTTCCACGTGAGATATTTTAAATCTACCGTAGACAATGGTTCAAACCAGTGTGATTTTAGAAATCTCAACACAACATTGAGATCCCAAGGTGCCACTGGAGGCACAAAAGGAGGCTGTATGTGCAGCACCCCTTTCACAAATGTCTGAACTTCAGGTACTGAAGCCAGTTCTTTCTGGAAGAATATCGACAGGGCCGAAATTTGAACCTTAATGGACCCTAATTTTAGGCCCATAGACAGTCCTGTTTGCAGGAAATGCAAGAAACGACCCAGTTGAAATTCCTGTGTAGGGGCCTTCTTGGCCTCACACCACGCAACATATTTACGCCAAATGCGGTGATAATGTTTTGCGGTTACTTCCTTTCTGGCTTTTACCAGAGTAGGGATGACTTCTTCTGGAATGCCCTTGTCCTTCAGGATCCGGCGTTCAACCGCCATGCCGTCAAACGCAGCCGCGGTAAGTCTTGGAACAGACAAGGCCCCTGCAGTAGCAGGTCCTGTCTTAGAGGTAGAGGCCACGGTTCGTCCGTGAGCATCTCTTGAAGTTCCGGGTACCAAGACCTTCTTGGCCAATCCGGAACCACGAGTATAGTTCTTACTCCTCTCCTTCTTATGATTCTCAATACTTTCGGTATGAGGGGCAGAGGAGGGAATACATACACTGACTGGTACACCCACGGCGTTACCAGAGCGTCCACTGCTATTGCCTGAGGGTCCCTTGACCTGGCGCAATATCTGTCCAGTTTTTTGTTTAGACGTGACGCCATCATGTCCACCTTTGGTCTTTCCCAACGGTTTACAATTTGGTGGAAGACTTCTGGGTGAAGTCCCCACTCTCCCGGGTGAAGGTCGTGTCTGCTGAGGAAGTCTGCTTCCCAGTTGTCCACTCCCGGAATGAACACTGCTGACAGTGCTATCACATGATTTTCCGCCCAGCGAAGAATCCTTGCAGTTTCTGCCATTGCCCTCCTGCTTCTCGTGCCGCCCTGTCTGTTTATGTGGGCGACTGACGTGATGTTGTCCGACTGGATCAACACCGCCTGACCCTGAAGCAGAGGTTTTGCTTGAATTAAGGCATCGTAAATGGCCCTTAGTTCTAGAATGTTTATATGAAGAGATGTTTCCATGCTTGACCACAAGCCCTGGAAATTCCTTCCCTGTGTGACTGCTCCCCAGCCTCTCAGGCTGGCATCCGTGGTTACCAGGATCCAATCCTGAATGCCAAATCTGCGGCCCTCTAGTAGATGAGCCCTCTGAAGCCACCACAGGAGAGACACCCTTGTCCTTGGCGACAGGGTTATCCGTTGATGCATCTGAAGATGCGATCCGGACCATTTTCCCAGTAGATCCCACTGAAAAGTTCTTGCATGGAATCTTCCGAATGGAATCGCTTCGTAAGAAGCCACCATTTTTCCCAGGACCCTTGTGCACTGATGCACTGAGACCTGTCCTGGTTTTAGGAGGTTCCTGACTAGCTCGGATAACTCCCTGGCCTTCTCCTCCGGGAGAAACACCTTCTGGACAGTGTCCAGAATCATTCCTAAGAACAGTAGACGTGTCGTTGGAATCAGCTGCGATTTTGGAATATTTAGAATCCATCCGTGCTGACTTAGCACTACCTGAGATAGTGCCACTCCGACTTCTAACTGTTCCTTGGTTCTTGCCCTTATCAGGAGATCGTCCAAGTAAGGGATAATTAAGATGCCTTTTCTTCGTAGAAGAATCATCATTTCGGCCATTACCTTGGTAAAGACCCGAGGCGCCGTGGACAATCCAAACGGCAGCGTCTGAAACTGATAATGACAGTTTTGTACTACAAACCTGAGGTACCCTTGGTGAGAAGGATATATTGGGACGTGGAGATACGCATCCTTGATGTCCAGCGACACCATATAGTCCCCCTCTTCCAGGTTCGCTATCACCGCTCTGAGTGACTCCATCTTGAATTTGAACCTTTTTATGTAAGTGTTTAAAGATTTTAGATTTAATATTGGTCTCACCGAGCCGTCCGGCTTCGGTACCACAAATAGTGTGGAATAATACCCCTTCCCCTGTTGTAAGAGGGGTACCTTGATTATCACCTGCTGGGAGTACAGCTTGTGAATGGCTTCCAGAACTGCCTCCCTGTCGGAGGGAGACTTTGGTTTTGTCTGAGTCTGCTTGTAAAGCCCCAGCGTCATGCTGAAGACTTGGCAGAAGCAGGGGAGGGCTTCTGCTCCTGGGAAGCGGCTGCATGGTGCTGCCTTTTTCCTCTTCCTCTGCCCTTGGGCAGAAAAGAGTGACCTTTTGCTCGCTTGTACTTATGGGAACGAAAGGACTGAGTTTGAAAAGACTGTGTCTTTTTCTGTTGATGTGAAGTAACCTGGGGTAAAAAGGTGGATTTTCCAGCCGTTGCCGTGGCCACCAGGTCTGTTAGACCAGCCCCAAATAACTCCTCCCCCTTATACGGCAATACTTCCATGTGCCGTTTGGAATCTGCGTCCCCTGACCACTGTCTGGTCCATAATGCTCTTCTGGCAGAGATGGACATTGCGCTTACTCTTGATGCCAGGGTACAAAAATCCCTCTGCGCATCACGCATATATAGCAATGCATCCTTTAAATGTTCTATAGTTAACAGAATATTGTCCCTATCCAGGGTATCAATATTCTCAGTCAGGGAATCCGCCCATGCGACTCCAGCACTGCACATCCAGGCTGATGCGATTGCTGGTCGCAGTATAACACCAGTATGTGTGTATATACTTTTCAGGATATTTTCCAGCCTCCTATCAGCTGGTTCTTTGAGGGTGGCCGTATCAGGGGACGGTAACGCTACTTGTTTAGATAAACGTGTGAGCGCCTTATCTACCCTAGGGGGTGTTTCCCACCGTGCCCTAACCTCTGGCGGGAAAGGGTATAGTGCTAATAACTTATTAGAAATTAGCTGTTTTTTATCGGGGGAAACCCACGCTTTATCACACACCTCATTTATTTCCTCAGACTCAGGAAAAACTATTGGCAGTTTTTTCACACCCCACATAATACCCGCCTTTGAGGTATTTGTAGTGTCAGAAAGGTTCAATGCCTCTTTCATTGCCGTGATCATGTAACGTGTGGCCCTACTGGACATTACGTTTGTCTCGTCACCGTCGACACTAGATTCAGTATCTGTATCTGGATCCGTGTCGACCCACTGAGGTAGCGGCCGTTTTAGGGCCCCTGAGGGTGTCTGAGACGCCTGAACAGGCACTAATTGATTTGCCGGCTTTCTCATGTCGTCAACAGTTTTTTGTAAATTGCTGACATTATCACTTAATTGCTTAAACACAATCATCCAGTCAGGTGTCGACTCCCTAGGGGGTGACATCACTAACACAGGCAACTGCTCCGCCTCCACCTCATTTTCCTCCTCATACATGTCGACACACGCGTACCGACACACAGCACACACACCGGGAATGCTCTGATAGAGGACAGGACCCTACTTAGCCCTTTGGAGAGACAGAGGGAGAGTCTGCCAGCACACACCCAGCGCTATATATATACAGGGATAACCTTATATAAGTGTTAATCCCTTATAGCTGCTGTTAATCTAGTTATTTGCTGCCAAAATGCCCCCCCTTCTCTTTTTTACCCTGAATCAGATGCAGTACTGCAGGGGAGAATCAGGGAGCCGTCCTTCCAGCGGAGCTGTGAGGGAATAATGGCGCCAGTGTGCTGAGGAGATAGGCCCCGCCCCTTCACGACGTCCTTAACTCCCGCTTTTTTGTGTAAAATGGCAGGGGAAAAAATACATCCATATAGCCCTGGAGCTATATGTGATGTATTCCTTTTGCCAGCTAAGGTATATGTGTGTTATATTGCGTCTCAGGGCGCTCCCCCCCAGCGCCCTGCACCCTCAGTGACCGGAGTGTGAAGTGTGCTGAGAGCAATGGCGCACAGCTGCGGTGCTGTGCGCTACCTTAGTCTTGAAGACAGGATGTCTTCTGCCGCCGCTTTCACCGGACCTTCGTCTCTTCTGGCTCTGTAAGGGGGACGGCGGCGCGGCTCCGGTGACCCATCCAGGCTGAACCTGTGATCGTCCCTCTGGAGCTAACGTCCAGTAGCCTAAGAAGCCCAATCCACTCTGCACTCAGGTGAGTTCGCTTCTTCTCCCCTTAGTCCCACGATGCAGTGAGCCTGTTGCCAGCAGGACTCACTGAAAAATAAGAATTTACTTACCGATAATTCTATTTCTCGGAGTCCGTAGTGGATGCTGGGGTTCCTGAAAGGACCATGGGGAATAGCGGCTCCGCAGGAGACAGGGCACAAAAGTAAAGCTTTCCGATCAGGTGGTGTGCACTGGCTCCTCCCCCTATGACCCTCCTCCAAGCCAGTTAGGTACTGTGCCCGGACGAGCGTACACAATAAGGGAGGAATTTTGAATCCCGGGTAAGACTCATACCAGCCACACCAATCACACCGTACAACTTGTGATCTAAACCCAGTTAACAGTATGATAACAGCGGAGCCTCTGAAAAGATGGCTCACAACAATAATAACCCGATTTTTGTAACTATGTACAAGTATTGCAGATAATCCGCACTTGGGATGGGCGCCCAGCATCCACTACGGACTCCGAGAAATAGAATTATCGGTAAGTAAATTCTTATTTTCTCTATCGTCCTAGTGGATGCTGGGGTTCCTGAAAGGACCATGGGGATTATACCAAAGCTCCCAAACGGGCGGGAGAGTGCGGATGACTCTGCAGCACCGAATGAGAGAACTCCAGGTCCTCCTTAGCCAGGGTATCAAATTTGTAGAATTTAGCAAACGTGTTTGCCCCTGACCAAGTAGCTGCTCGGCAAAGTTGTAAAGCCGAGACCCCTCGGGCAGCCGCCCAAGATGAGCCCACCTTCCTTGTGGAATGGGCATTTACATATTTTGGCTGTGGCAGGCCTGCCACAGAATGTGCAAGCTGAATTGTATTACACATCCAACTAGCAATAGTCTGCTTAGAAGCAAGAGCACCCAGTTTGTTGGGTGCATACAGGATAACAGCAAGTCAGTTTTCCGGACTCCAGCCGTCCTGGAACATATTTTCAGGGCCCTGACAACATCTAGCAACTTGGAGTCCTCCAAGTCCCTAGTAGGTGCAAGGCACCACAATAAGCTGGTTCAGGTGAAACACTGACACCACCTTAGGGAGAGAACTGGGGACGAGTCCGCAGCTCTGCCCTGTCCGAATGGACAAACAGATATGGGCTTTTTTGAGAAAAAACCACCAATTTGACACTCGCCTGGTCCAGGCCAGGGCCAAGAGCATGGTCACTTTTCATGTGAGATGCTTCAAATCCACAGATTTGACCGGTTTTAAACCAATGTGATTTGAGGAATCCCAGAACTACGTTGAGATCCCACAGTGCCACTGGAGGCACAAAAGGGGGTTGTATATGCAATACTCCCTTGACAAACTTCTGGACTTCAGGAACTGAAGCCAATTCTTTCTGGAAGAAAATCGACAGGGCCGAAATTTGAACCTTAATGGACCCCAATTTGAGGCCCATAGACACTCCTGTTTGCAGGAAATGCAGGAAACGACCGAGCTGAAATTTCTTTGTGGGGCCTTCCTGGCCTCACACCACGCAACATATTTTCGCCACATGTGGTGATAATGTTGTGCGGTCACCTCCTTTCTGGCTTTGACCAGGGTAGGAATGACCTCTTCCGGAATGCCTTTTTCCCTTAGGATCCGGCTTTCCACCGCCATGCCGACAAACGCAGCTGCGGTAAGTCTTGGAACAGACATGGTACTTGCTGAAGCAAGTCCCTTCTTAGCGGCAGAGGCCATAAGACCTCTGTAAGTATCTCTTGAAGTTCCGGGTACCAAGTCCTTCTTGGCCAATCCGGAGCCATGAGTATAGTTCTTACTCCTCTACGTCTTATAATTCTCAGCACCTTAGGTATGAGAAGCAGAGGAGGGAACACATACACCGACTGGTACACCCACGGTGTTACCAGAACGTCCACAGCTATTGCCTGAGGGTCTCTTGACCTGGCGCAATACCTGTCCCGTTTTTTGTTCAGACGGGACGCCATCATGTCCACCTTTGGTATTTCCCAACGGTTTACAATCATGTGGAAAAAACTTCCCGATGAAGTTTCCACTCTCCCGGGTGGAGGTCGTGCCTGCTGAGGAAGTCTGCTTCCCAGTTTCCATTCCCGGGATGAAACACTGCTGACAGTGCTATCACATGATTTTCCGCCCAGCGAAAAGTCCTTGCAGTTTTTGCCATTGCCCTCCTGCTTCTTGTGTCGCCCTGTCTGTTTACGTGGGCGACTGCCGTGATGTTTTTCCCACTGGATCAATACCGGCTGACCTTGAAGCAGAGGTCTTGCTAAGCTTAGAGCATTATAAATTTACCCTTAGCTCCAGTATATTTATGTGGAGAAAAGTCTCCAGACTTGATCACACTCCCTGGAAATTTTTTCCTTGTGTGACTGCTCCCCAGCCTCTCGGGCTGGGCTCCGTGGTCACCAGCATCCAATCCTGAATGCCGAATCTGCGGCCCTCTAGAAGATGAGCACTCTATAACCACCACAGGAGAGACACCCTTGTCCTTGGATATAGGGTTATCCGCTGATGCATCTGAAGATGCGATCCGGACCATTTGTCCAGCAGATCCCACTGAAAAGTTCTTGCGTGAAATCTGCCGAATGGAATTGCTTCGTAGGAAGCCACCATTTTTACCAGGACCCTTGTGCAATGATGCACTGTTTTTAGGAGGTTCCTGACTAGCTCGGATAACTCCCTGGCTTTCTCTTCCGGGAGAAACACCTTTTTCTGGACTGTGTCCAGAATCATCCCTAGGCACAGCAGACGTGTCGTCGGGATCAGCTGCGATTTTGGAATATTTAGAATCCACCCGTGCTGTTGTAGCAGTATCCGAGATAGTGCTACTCCGACCTCCAACTGTTCCCTGGACTATGCCCTTATCAGGAGATCGTCCAAGTAAGGGATAATTAAGACGCCTTTTCTTCGAAGAAGAATCATCATTTCGGCCATTACCTTGGTAAAGACCCGGGGTGCCGTGGACAATCCAAACGGCAGCGTCTGAAACTGATAGTGACAGTTCTGCACCACGAACCTGAGGTACCCTTAGTGAGAAGGGCAAATTTGGGACATAGAGGTAAGCATCCCTGATGTCCCGGGACACTATATAGTCCCCTTCTTCCTGGTTCGTTATCACTGCTCTGAGTGACTCCATCTTGATTTGAACCTTTGTAAGTGTTCAAAAAATTTTTTAGAATAAGTCTCACCTAGCCTTCTGGCTTCAGTACCACAATATAGTGTGGAATAATACCCCTTTTCTTGTAGTAGGAGGGGTAATTTAATTATCACCTGCTGGGAATACAGCTTGTGAATTTTTTCCCATACTGCCTCCTTGTCGGAGGGAGACCTTGGTAAAGCAGACTTCAGGAGCCTGCGAAGGGGAAACGTCTCGACATTCCAATCTGTACCCCTGGGATACTACTTGTAGGATCCAGGGGTCCTGTACGGTCTCAGCGCCATGCTGAGAACTTGTCAGAAGCGGTGGAACGCTTCTGTTCCTGGGAATGGGCTGCCTGCTGCAGTCTTCTTCCCTTTCCTCTATCCCTGGGCAGATATGATCTTATAGGGACGAAAGGACTGAGGCTGAAAAGACGGTGTCTTTTTCTGCAGAGATGTGACTTAGGGTAAAAACGGCGGATTTTCCAGCAGTTGCCGTGGCCACCAGGTCCGATGGACCGACCCCAAATAACTCCTCTTCCTTTATACGGCAATACACCTTTGTGCCGTTTGGAATCTGCATCACCTGACCACTGTCGTGTCCATAACATCTTCTGGCAGATATGGACATCGCATTTACTCTTGATGCCAGAGTACAAATATCCCTCTGTGCATCTCGCATATATAGAAATGCATCCTTTAATGCTCTATAGTCAATAAAATACTGTCCCTGTCAAGGGTATCAATATTTTTAGTCAGGGAATCCGACCAAGCCACCCCAGCTCTGCACATCCAGGCTGAGGCGATCGCTGGTCGCAGTATAACACCAGTATGTGTGTATATACTTTTTATGATATTTTCCAGCCTCCTGTCAGCTGGTCCTTGAGGACGGCCCTATCTATAGACGGTACCGCCACTTGTTTTGATAAGCGTGTGAGCGCCTTATCCACCCTAAGGGGTGTTTCCCAACGCGCCCTAACTTCTGGCGGGAAAGGGTATACCGCCCATAATTTTCTATCGGGGGGAACCCACGCATCATCACACACTTTATTTAATTTATCTGATTCAGGAAAAACTACGGTAGTTTTTTCACATCCCACATAATACCCTCTTTTGTGGTACTTGTAGTATCAGAAATATGTAACACCTCCTTCATTGCCTTTAACGTGTGGCCCTAATAAGGAATACGTTTGTTTATTCACCGTCGACACTGGGTTCAGTGTCCCTGTCTGTGTCTGTGTCGACCGACTAAAGTAAACGGGCGTTTTAAAACCCCTGACGGTGTTTTTGAGACGTCTGGACCGGTACTAATTGTTTGTCGGCCGTCTCATGTCGTCAACCGACCTTGCAGCGTGTTGACATTATCACGTAATTCCCTAAATAAGCCATCCATTCCGGTGTCGACTCCCTAGAGAGTGACATCACCATTACAGGCAATTGCTCCGCCTCCTCACCAACATCGTCCTCATATATGTCGACACACACGTACCGACACACAGCACACACACAGGGAATGCTCTGATAGAGGACAGGACCCACTAGCCCTTTGGAGAGACAGAGGGAGAGTTTACCAGCACACACCAAAAACGCTATAATTATATAGGGACAACCTTATATAAGTGTTTTCCCTTATAGCATCTTTTTTATATATTTCTAACGCCAAATTAGTGCCCCCCCTCTCTGTTTTAACCCTGTTTCTGTAGTGCAGTGCAGGGGAGAGCCTGGGAGCCTTCCCTCCAGCCTTTCTGTGAGGGAAAATGGCGCTGTGTGCTGAGGAGATAGGCCCCGCCCCTTTTTCGGCGGCCTCGTCTCCCGCTCTTAACGGATTCTGGCAGGGGTTAAATATCTCCATATAGCCTCCGGAGGCTATATGTGAGGTATTTTTAGCCAAAATAGGTATTCATTTGCCTCCCAGGGCGCCCCCCTCCCAGCGCCCTGCACCCTCAGTGACTGCCGTGTGAAGTGTGCTGAGAGGAAAATGGCGCACAGCTGCAGTGCTGTGCGCTACCTTTAGAAGACTGAGGAGTCTTCTGCCGCCGATTCTGGACCTCTTCTTACTTCAGCATCTGCAAGGGGGCCGGCGGCAAGGCTCCGGTGACCATCCAGGCTGTACCTGTGATCGTCCCTCTGGAGCTGATGTCCAGTAGCCAAGAAGCCAATCCATCCTGCACGCAGGTGAGTTCACTTCTTCTCCCCTAAGTCCCTCGTTGCAGTGATCCTGTTGCCAGCAGGACTCACTGTAAAATAAAAAACCTAAACTAAACTTTTCTAAGCAGCTCTTTAGGAGAGCCACCTAGATTGCACCCTTCTCGGCCGGGCACAAAAATCTAACTGGCTTGGAGGAGGGTCATAGGGGGAGGAGCCAGTGCACACCACCTGATCGGAAAGCTTTACTTTTGTGCCCTGTCTCCTGCGGAGCCGCTATTCCCCATGGTCCTTTCAGGAACCCCAGCATCCACTAGGACGATAGAGAAATAAAAAAAACCTAACTAAACTTTTATTCTAAGCAGCTCTGGAGAGCTACCTAGTTTGCACCCTTCTCGGCCGGGCACAAAAATCTAACTGGCTTGGAGGGTCATAGGGGGAGGAGCCAGTGCACACCACCTGATATCTCAAGCTTTTATTTTGTGCCCTGTCTCCTGCGGAGCCGCTATTCCCCATGGTCCTTACGGAGTCCCAGCATCCACTTAGGACGTTAGAGAAAATGTATTACAAATCATATTTTAGATTGATCAAGTACCTGTTGAGCGATATGTGACCCTTGGAAAGCTGAAGCTGGGAAGGTAATGGTCTGTATGATGTCTGTATTATCGTTGCTCTTTTTGGAAACCTCATCCATACTAAACTGTAAAAACAAAAAAAATAAAGATATTC
>NC_086445.1:204820758-204898258 GCF_028390025.1 Pseudophryne corroboree | reverse complement strand
CACGGAGCAGCGCATGGCGTGTCGGTCCTCACAAAGAGCACCCTCACAGCCACACGCAGCTCATTCCCTGACTGCTGCTACAGCTGGACGGAGCTTACAGATAGAAGCCCCGTCACAGCCTTCGCTTCTGGAGTCGGGTATGCTGGGGGTACGGGGCGGTCAGCGCACACTGCCGCCCCGCTGTGTGGGGACACTGTTCACTGACGCCGCTCTCACTGCACCCGCCTCTCCTGACAGGCCGCCCCGGCAACCGCTCCGAGCAGCGCCGCTGAGACCCGCCGGCCGCCGTGCTCACCCGCCGCTCACATCTGCCGGCCGCCGCTGTAGGACCGCGCTCCATTACAGCGCTCCCTGCACCCTGATTGCGCTGGGAGTGAGATACCCGCGCCCCGGTAGTTCCCGCTCAGACAGCGGTACACGGGCCACGGGGGAGTGAGCAGAAGGGGGGGGAGATGACATTAGCGGAGGGCTGCATAAGGGGGGTGACATTGATGAAATAGGCTATTAAGCCTATATTACAGGGTTGGCTGCACTTGTTACATATACCCTGCACTGTGAGGCATGGTGGCCATTTTAATCTTGCTTCCTGTCTTCCAGTTTGTGATTCCAGAACGTTCCTGTACTACATCTCTACTCCACCGGAGGCGCAGGGGTGTTGGTGTGAATTTGGGATCAGTTTCATATAGTACTGGCCACGTGCACTACACTTTGCCAGATATATATATATCTAGGGGTCTGCGAGTTCGTAATGGCCCCACTATTGGGAAGCATGACCCTGCTTTTTGCAGAAAGTGGATTTCTATAACTAATAAGTTTTCATTTGATCTTATGCTATTGATAATAGAATTTTCCACTAAAGAGGTCAAATCTATGAAAGAGAAAATTGATGCGTTTGAGATCATACATAAACCTAGCCTTGTCGATGATAAAGATACAGATTGGTATGCTAAATTGAATGCACAGCTTCAGATTTATAAGAGAGATTTGATTAAATTTAAAAAATCTAAACAAGCAAAAGTTGATGCAGATTATGAACTGAACACTGTTTATCAATGGACATATCCAGCAAGAGGGAATGATTATAGAAAACCCTTCTTCAGACGGAACAGAAGAGCGGGTGGCACACAGAGAGATTCATCCACTGATTTCAATTCATCTAACAGTGACAACGAGAGGAACCGTGCTCAGTCGAGTAATCGGGGACAAAGTGACCCTTTAGGGGTTACAACCCGGGCACAGTATTCCCGCGACACCGAAAGTACACCAGGAGAGGTGGCCAAAGGAAAAGGCAGGGGTCGTGGCAAAAAGCAAATAAAGAAGAGAACCTGATTGTGAATTTGTCATCATATGAGCTCTCTAAGACGGAGACTGAAGTCCTATCTAGGGGCTTATTCGTACCTTCATCTAGATTCAATCCACTTGATTGGAAAATTGAACATCATAGACTACATCGTCAATTGAAATTGAATGAATTCTATGGCAAACGTAAAGCTACTACAGGTTGAGTCTCCCTTATCAAAAATGCTTGGGACCAGAGGTATTTTGGATATGGGATTTTTCCGTATTTTGGAATAATTGCATACCATAATGAGATATCATCATGGTGATGGGACCTAAATCTAAGCACAGAATGCATTTATGTTACATATTCACCTTATACACCTCGCCTGAAGGTCATTCTAGCCAATATTTTTTATAACTTTGTGCATTAAACAAAGTGTGTATACATTCACACAATTCATTTGTTTCATGTACACCTTATACACACAGCCTGCAGGTCATTTAATACAATATTTTTAATAACTGTATTAAACAAAGTTTGTGCACATTGAGCCATCAGAAAACAAAGGTTTCACTATCTCACTCAAAAAAAGTCCGTATTTCGGAATATTTGGATATGGGATACTCAACCTGTATTAGTGCTGACCAGACCAATGCTGAATCTGGCTCTAATTTGGAGATTCCTCCTCAATTATCTAAATTACTACCGAAATCTTCATTTGAGCCACAATCTTTTAACCCCTCTATTAAAACCTTTATGCGGTTATTAGAAGATGATGTGCAGTCGTCCGTACAGAAATCGAAGCCGAAGCGACACAACCTAACCCTTGAAGAACAAAAGGCGTTAGAGGATCTATCTAACGACAAAGATCTTGTATTCCGCCCAGCGGACAAGGAGGGTGCCCTGGTAATTCAGGACTTGATCAAATATAAACAGCAGGTGGCATTGCATCTAAATGATTCTGCTACCTATCGGTTGTTACCACAGGATCAGTCTATCTTATTCAAAACGGAACTTTCAAAGATTTTGAAGGAGGCCATGGATAATGGTTTCATTTCTGACCAGCTGTATAAAGCCCTATTACCTGCATTTCCTTTGGTCCCGTTATTCTATACTACTCCTAAGATTCATAAATCCTTGGTGGACCCTCCGGGTAGACCTATTATTGCAGCTCGGGGGGGATTGTCCCAATTTGTCTGTCTATTTATACAGTGTATTGCAGCCGTACATCAGAGTCCACCCTAGATACCTTTTGGATACAACTTCATTGTTGATTAAATTGCTAGCCTTGCCTAGGATGGATCCTGATGTGGTTATGTTTACCATAGACGTAGCCAGCCTTTATACCGTCATACCCATGATTTAGGTTTGGCGGCAGTAAACCGGTTCCTTAGGGGCCAAACAGCTTATAATGGGCCTGACATTTCTTTTTTGCTGAATTCATTGCAATTTATCCTTACTCGTAATTTCTTCCTGTATAATGGGTCGTTTTACCTCCAATTGGTCGGCTGTGCTATGGGGGCGGCGGTAGCCCCCTCATATGCAAACATATTTATGTTTGAGATTGAGCAGTCCGTGTTTTTCTCTGATCCCTTGATTGCTAGCAGGATCCTGTTTTTCTGTCGCTACATTGACGACCTGCTGATTTTTTGGAAGGGGGACAGTTTCGACTTGGTGAATCACATTAATTTACATAATTTGGGTAATAGTCCTGTTAAATTTACCTTTACCTATAGTCCTGAGGTGGTCCAATTTTTGGATGTGGCTATCTCTATTCAGGATGGAGTTATCTCAACCAATCTGTATTCTAAGACAACAGATCGTAACAATTTGTTACTATCTAGTAGTTGTCACCCGGTTTCCCTTATCAAAGGGCTCCCATATTCCCAATTTATCCGAGCAAAACGCATTACGTCTGATGCTAAGCAAGCTGAAATAGAGATTGATATCTTGTTTAACAAGTTTTTGGAACGTGGTTATGACTTTTCCCTTTTACAGCAAGCTAAATGCAAGGTATTGAGCGTGAAACCTTACTTCTACCTAAAACCAATAATAAGAAGATTCTACCTTGGGTTACCCAATACACATCGGCTAGTCCAATTATCAATAAGATTTCTAAAAAATTATGGCCTATTATTAATTCTGACCCTGAGTGTAATCTAACTGATACCCATCTTTTGTCATGTTACAAGAGAGGCCGTAATCTACGTGACATCTTGGTTAAATCAGACATCACAGAACCATTACCCAGTATATATAGAGGCAAACTTGGTTGTATTCGATGTACGTGTGTTACATGTAAGTTTGATTCCAGGAGACACTTTTTATCACCCACAGACAGGTAAAACACTATACATTAGGCACAGACTTACATGTAATACAAAATTTACAGTTTACCAGATCATCTGTCCATGCGGCCTGTCATACATTGGCAAGACAGAACGTTCATTTAAAGAGAGAATGGCTGCTCATAGATCGGCCATCAAGTCTGCCCTGGTATCAGGTACCAGTGATCAGCCGGTTGCAAGGCACTTTGCAACAGCGGCGCACAATCTGACCACCCTTAGATACCGTATGATTGACCACGTACCGTTGTCTTTGAGGGGCGGTAACCGTGGTTTGAAATTGGTACAGTGCGAGGCCCGCTGGATTTTTAAACTCTGCACTTTAGCCCCCAGAGGCCTGAATGAACATTCGGGTATTAATGTTCTTGCTAGTAATGGCTAAATTGCTGATCCTATACTTATGTATTTATTTATTCAGATGTATAGTTATAAATATACGTATTAGTCATTGATTCGCATTGTTTAGCTTTACATGCATCTTGTAAGATTAATTTATGTTTTCATTGATACATGCTGCTACATATTATCTTGCCAGTTGCTGTAATGTATGATACTTTGTATAAGTTTTCTATATTGCTATATGACCTTTATTGCTCTGGTTCTATTAGTGCTGCCTATAGTGCTTATTCGTGCATTGTTGTTTAGTTGGTATGTAACTATGGTGATGGCTTTATTCACGAGACGTCTGGCTTACTCCCGCAGAGCGCCATGACGTCATTTCTTAGCGCGGCCGCCGGGTGTGCAGTCCCGTCGCGGCGTTGGCGCCACTGGGTGATACCTTCTTTATAAGGTAAGAGGTTTTAACTTATGTTGTACTACCTGATGAAAATGCCGTAAGATTAAAGGCATTGAAACGTTGTGATTTATATTTATGGTCGTGTGAAAATCATTGGAGTGCCGCACCTTCTCTCTCTCTCTCTCTCTCTCTATATATATATATATATATATATATATATATATATATATATATATATATATATATATATATACCTTAGTACTATTTACTGAGTCGTGCAGGTTGTCTGTCTTTGTATGTTGTATTGTCTGTCTGCATAATGAGTAAGGCACCGGCAAAACCAAAAAAGCACTGCCATGTCTGTCAGTGTGTTACCGGATGGATCTACCACATGTACAGTATGTTTTGTGGATTCAGCTACGGATACAATCTCTGCTCCGCTGTCTAAGCCGGTTTCATCCCCGGACCCTCCATGGGCTATGTTAGCAGATGTCATGGCTGGATTGCAATCAGAATTGGCCGCCGCTTGACAGGAGCGGGAAGCGGCAAGATCTGAGTCTAGGGTGAGACTGCTAGGACTACCGGAGGGGTCTCAGCCTTGCCAACAGTCTAAGTCCATTTTGGGTCGTAGGGATAAATTTACTTTGTCTTATGATTTACCAGTATCTGCTATGTTAAAGTCTGATGATTCTATGCCAGACCTCACTGCGCAAGATGACGGTGAGGAGGGCGAAGTAGACCAGCAGCCCGATAGTGAAGATTTTGACAGCCCAGGCATTGATAATCTCATCAGAGCGGTGCGTCAGTCTCTGAGGTTTACAGAATCTGAGGAGCCTCTGACAAATGATGAAGTCATCTTTGCTAAACGACAGAGGACTCCGATGTGTGTTCCGGTTTCGGAATCTCTTAATAAGATGTTACTGGAAACACGAAAGAATCCGGATAAACGGTTTTCTATACCTCGCAGATTTAAGTCTAGTTACCCGTTTCCGGAGTCTGTGACAGCTACCTGGGAGAATCCGCCATTGGTGGATTCGTCTGTGTCTAAACTTACAAAGAAATTAACCATACCAGTACCAACGGCTACTACGCTTAAAGACCCTTCAGACCGTAAAATTGAAGCTATGCTAAAATCCATGTATATAGCAGCAGGAGTGTTGCTTAGACCTGGGTTGGTTGGCATTTGGGTAACTAAGGCGCTCATGGTATGGATAACAGAACTCAAGTCTGCCCTACATGACGATCACCTTATACTTCTCGCTGATCAAATCTGGGAAGCTGCTGATTATCTATGTACAGCTTCTACTGACGTCTGTTAGCTCACTTCTTGCCTTTCATCGTCGCTAGTTGCAGCACGACGAGCACTCTGGCTGCGCTCTTGGCAAGCGGAGGCGGAGGTCAAAAGAGGTATAGAGGCGTTACCTTACGGTGGCGAGAAGTTGTTTGGTCCTGAATTGGACAAATGGATTGCTGAGGCCACGGGTGGTAAGTCTGTTTTCTTACCATTGCCTCCAACGGCGCCTAGGCGGAAATACTCGGGCCCGGCGTTCAAATCCTTTCGGCCTCAGCCCTTTCGAGGCCGTGGTAGGGGACCAGCCACGGCCGGTAGACGAGGTCGTGGGCGTGGTTTCCAACAAACTAACGCCAGTCGTCAAGACGCTAAGGTCACCAACAAGCCAGTGGCATGACGGACTCCCAGCCCATCTTGGATCTCCAGTTGTGGGAGCACGCCTTCAGACGTTCCATTTGGCGTGGTTCCAGACGTCCACAGATGGGTGGATCCGCAATTTAGTGCTAAAAGGTTACAAAATAGAGTTCGACTGTCTCCCGCCACTGCGGTTTTTCAAGACAGGACTGCCTGTGTCGGACGACAAACGGGCGGTTCTGAACTTGCCATTCAGTCTCTGCTGGAGTCGGCAGTTTTGATTCCGGTCCCTGTACACCAACAGGGGCAGGGTTATTATTCCAGTCTGTTTGTGGTACCAAAGCCGGATGGCTCGGTCAGGCCAATATTGAACTTAAACGGCCTCAATCAGTACGTCACTTACTACAGATTCAAGATGGAATCTCTGCGGTCGGTAATTGCAGGTTTAGAACCACAGGAATTCATGATTGCGCTGGATCTCAAAGATGCGTATTTACACATTCCGATTTGGCCACCTCATCAGAGGTTCTTGCGGTTTGCAATCCGGCAGAACCATTACCAGTTTCAGGCTCTATCGTTTGGCCTCTCGTCAGCGCCTCGGGTATTCACCAACGTGATATCTGTGATGATAGCTCATCTCACATCCCTGGGAGTGATAATAGTTCCTTACTTGGACGATCTGCTCATCAAAGCTCCGTCTCAACAGATACTCCTCCAACATGCGTTGCTAACGTACGATGTCCTAGTTCAGCACGGTTGGATTGTCAACGGTAAATCAAAGAATTTACCTACCAGAACAGAAAGTACAGATCATTCGTCATCTGGTTCCATTGGTGCTCAAGCTACGCACAGTCTCTGTACATTTGTGCATTCGCCTCTTAGGCACAATGGTGGCGGCTTTCGAAGCGCTTCAGTTCGGGAGACTTCACTCACGTCCTTTTCAACTGGATGTGCTCGCACAGTGGTCGGGCTCGCATCTGCAGATTCACCACAGAGTGAGGTTGTCACCACGAGCCAGGATATCTCTACTCTGGTGGCTCAATGTACACAATCTGACCCCAGGGAAACGGTTCAGCGCCTGGAATTGGATAATTCTAACGACGGACGTGAGTCTCAGAGGTTGGGGAGCTGTAGTTCAAAATTGTCAGCTCCAGGGTCTCTGGGCGGCTCACGAAAGATTGCTGTCTATAAATATCCTGGAACTCCGGGCAATTTACAATGCGCTATGACAAGCAGTGCACATTCTTCGGTCTCAGCCTGTCCAGGTGCAGTCGGACAATGCGACTGCGGTCGCATACATCAACAAACAAGGAGGAACGAGAAGCCGCATGGCAATGCGAGAAGTAGCTCGAATCCTCAATTGGGCCGAGCGTCACCAAGTAATGTTGTCGGCAGTGTTCATTCCGGGAGTGGACAACTGGGAGGCGGATTATCTCAGCCATCGGGATTTTCATCCAGGAGAATGGGCATTACATCCAGAAGTGTTTCACATGTTGGCCCAGAGGTGGGGTTACTCTCAAGTGGACCTGATGGCATCTCGCCACAATCACCAAACGCCCCAGTATGTGTCCAGAACGCGAGATCCAAAGGCAGTGGCGGTGGATGCTCTCACCGTCGCGTGGCCGTACAGCCTCGTGTACCTGTTTCCACCGTTTCCGCTGCTCCCTCTGTTGCTAAAATGGATCAAAAGAGAGTCCGTCACAGTCATACTAGTGGCGCCTCATTGGCCTCTGAGAGCTTGGTTCTCGGATTTCCGAGGACTACTCGCAGACGAGCCTTGGCCGCTCCCACTTCGTCCGGACCTGTTACAACAGGGTCCGTTCCTTTACCCCGATATAGCGCGGCTGTGTTTGACGGGGTGGCTGTTGAGACCGCCCTCTTAAGGAGAGAGGGCATTCCAGAATCGGTTATACCAACCACGTTACGTGCTAGGAAGCCAGTTACGGCAGCTCATTATTACAGAATTTGGCGTGCCTATATAGGTTGGTGTGAGGATCGGAAGTTTCCGTCATCATCTTTCAAGTTATCCCGTCTTTTGTTATTTCTACAGACGGGGTTAGATGGAGGACTGCGTTTACCTACACTAAAGGTGCAGGTATCTGCTTTGTCAATTAACTTTCAAAGACGATTGACTCTATTGCCGTCTGTACACACTTTTCTGCAAGGTGTCCTCAGAGTACAGCCTCCATTCATTCCACCTACAGCGCCATGGGACTTGAATCTGGTTTTAGATTTCTTACAGTCATATTTTGAACCCTTACACCAAGTGGATATTAAGTTTCTCACTTGGAAAACAATTTTCCTACTAGCCTTGGCTTCGGCAAGGCGTGTTTCCGATTTGGGTGCCTTGTCATGCAAGCCACCGTATTTGGTGTTTCATGATGACAGAGCGGAACTTCGGACGAATCCCGCTTTCCTACCAAAGGTAGTGTCATCCTTTCACATCAATCAACCAATAGTAGTTCTTGTGTTGATAGGAAATTCTGAAACCTTGGATGTGGTACGCGCATTACGCGTTTGTGTCCCGAACGTCTACAGTTCGTAAGACGGATACGTTGTTTGTTCTGTATGATGCTGCCAAGATGGGTTGGCCAGCTTCTAAGCAGACCTTATCCAGATGGATTAAACTGACCATACGTCAGGCTTCCCTTCATGCTAGGTTACAGCCGCCTATATCGGTAACAGCTCATTCCACACGTTCTGTGGGAACTTCATGGGCAGCTGGTCGTGGGGCTTCTACGACGCAGCTTTGCCGTGCGGCTACCTGGTCATCAGTGCACACGTTTGTGCGCTTTTACAAGTTTGATACATTTGCGGCATCAGCATCTAGCTTTGGCCGCCTAGTGTTACAGGTGCCAAACTGCTCTCCCGCCCACGGGGGAAGCTTTGGTACGTCCCAAGAGTACTCCAGTGACCCCTAGTGGATGAAAAAGAAAATAGGATTTTGGTACTTACCAGGTAAATCCTTTTCTTTGAATCCATAGGGGGCACTGGACGCCCACCCAGAACAGTTTTACCTAGTTTGCGGTGAGTTCAGGGAATCGTATGGTAACACATTCTCACCGACTGGTTCAAGTTTCAAGTTCTATCGATTATTGTGCCAACTGTTTAGTTGTCAGTCACGTTATGTGTCAACTTTATTGTTGTCCGTTCTGTTATATGTAATTCTCCATTGTCAACCTCTCTATCGCTCCTGTTCGGCTCAGTAAAAAACACTGAGGTACTCTGGGAGATGGAGGGGAGGAGAGTTCTAAATTTTAATATTCAGTGCCTTGTTCCTACGGAAACCGTCCATATCCCAAGAGTACTCCAGTGCCCCCTATGGATTCAAAGAAAAGGATTTACCTGGTAAGTACCAAAATCCTATTTTTTTTTTTAATAAATTTATCATATGGTTTTGGAAAACCTGAAAGCCTGGAGAGTGCTATTATTCCTCTGTACTGTACTATGGCTGACCCACCAATGTGGGTTTGGATCTGATTTTGGCACCCCAGCAATTACTTAGTTGGGTGAGGGAGTGGGATTTTCTGTATATACTGTGTGTGTATGTACCAATATAGCACCACAGTCCGGTGGGAACAAACCTTCCACCTCTCCTTTAAAAGTTTTAAAGCACAAAGGCCGTTCAGTATTCAAACAGGTGGACAGCAGCTGAAACTCCACAAAACCCAAAGTCCAGTCGGTACCAATTTCTGTCAAAAGAAAGAAGTAGCGTTTCATAGTGCATTTAAAAGATTTATTACACAAATACAGGTGAAATATCCCTCAGGAATCTCCTCTCCCGTACCATAAAAACAAGGTCTGTGGGCTGATTATCACATGGCTGAAACATATACTGCACCGGGCAATGCTGTAATCGCTCCCCGCCCTCTGACGAAGTGGATACGAAACTCGTTAGGGTGGGTTTCCATGTCGTCATCGGAGCTGTGCCGTTTACCCCACACACTCCCACTGTGGTCCGACACGTTTGAGCCAGCGGTGAGAGAGCTGGCGGCGTGGTGCAGGGATCTGGGAGGAGACAAGCAATTGCAGTGTGTGTGTGTGTGTGTATATATGTATATGTATATATATATATATATATATATATATATATATATATATATATATACACACACACATATTATTTATATATATATATATATATATATATATAATGTGTGTATATGCATGCAGCAGTGTGACTCAGCACTCAAAGTGGGTAGATGTAGTTACTTTCTGTGGTGCCCTCTGTGGATCTAAACTGGATCCCAAATAGCGTGCAGAAAACAGCGGCACTCAGCAGTCTTGTCGATATAGTAAAATGCCTTTTATTCCGGTCCTATTTGTAAGATTTCAGTGTGTATGTACTAGATCGTTTGTCTGGGAGTTCAAGGGAAATGGTTGACAACATTGCATTGTTTGCACAACGCTTGATGTTTACTTGGCTTAAGACTTGCATATACAGTTGCAAGAAAAAGTATGTGAACCCTTTGGAATTTCCTGGATTTGGGCATAAATTGGTCATAAAATGTGTTCTGATCTTCATCTAAGTCACAACAATAGACAAACACAGTCTGCTGAAACTAATACCAAACAAACAATTAGTTCTCATGTTTTTATTGAACACACCATGTAAACATTCACAGTGCAGGGTGGACAAAGTATGTGAATCCCTAGGCTAATGACTTCTCCAAGAGCTAATTTGATTCAGGAGTCAGCCAACCTGGAGTCCAATCAATGAAACGAGATTGGATGTGTTGGTTAAAGCTGCCCTGCCCTATAAAAAACACCAGTTTTAAGTTTGCAATTCTCAAGAAGCATTGTCTGATGTGAACCATGCCTTGCAGAAAAGGGCTCTCAGAAGACCTACGATTAAGAATTGTTTACTTGCATAAAGCTGGAAAGGGTTACAAAAGTATCTCTCAAAGCCTTGATGTTCATCAGTCCATGGTAAGACAAATTGTCTATAAATGGAGAAAGTTCAGCACTGTTGCTACTCTCCCTAGGAGTGGGCGTCCTGTAAAGATGACTGCAAGAGCACAGCGCAGAATGCTCAATGAGCTGAAGAAGAATCCTAGAGTGTCAGCTAAAGACTTGCAGAAATCTCTGGCACATGCGAACATCTCTGACGAATATACCATACGTAAAACACTGAACAAGAATGGAGTTCATGAGAGGATACCATGGAGGAAGCCACTGCTGTCCAAAAAAACATTGCTGCACGTTTGAACTTTGCAAAAGAGCACCTGAGTGTTCCACAGGACTACTGGCAAAATATTATGTGGACAGATGAAACCAAAGTTGAGTAGTTTGGAAGGAACACACAACACTATGTGTGGTGAAAAAAAGGCACAGCACACCAACATCAAACCCTCATCCCAACTGTAAAGTATGGTGGAGGGGGCATCATGGTTTGGGGCTGCTTTGCTTCCTCAGGGCCTGGACAGATTGCTATCATCAACGGAATAATGAATTCCCAATTTTATCAGGACATTTTGCAGGAGAAGTTAAGGCCACCTGTCCACCAATTGAAGCTCAACAGAAGATGGGTGATGCAACAGGACAACGACCTAAAGCACAGAAGTAGATCAACAACAGAATGGCTTCAACAGAAGAACATACGCCTTCAGGAGTGGCCCAGTCAGAGTCCTGACCTCATCCCGATTGAGATGCTGACCTCAAAAGAGCGATTCACACCAGACAACCCAAAAATATTGCTGAACTGAAACCGTTTTGTAAAGAGGAATGGTCTAAAATTCCCCTGACTGTTGTGCAGGTCTGATATGCAACTATAGGAAACATTTGGTTGAGGTTATTGTTGCCAAAGGAGGGTCAACTAGTTATTAAATCCAAGGGTTCACATACTTTGTCCACCCTGTACTGTGAATGTTTACATGGTGTGTTCAGTAAAAACATCAGAACATATAATTGTGTAGTATTCGTTTCAGCAGACTGTTTTGTCTATTGTATTGACTTAGATGAAGATCAGAACACATTTTATGCCCAAATCCAGGAAATTCCAAAGGGTTCACATACTTTTTCTTGCAACATAGTATGTCTATTAAAAATGTATGTTTGTGCATAATTTTTGCACTGCGCAACACTTGTGTCCACACAGTAGCTAGAGTTGCACATTTCTTGCGCCTGTGGTCTGTTGCAGTTCAAAGTGTTGATGTACAAATATAAGTGTACACAGGCACAAGTTTAACCTTTTCATGCATAGTCACTGCAGTGGGTAGCTGTTAAGTCATTGACATCACTAGAACATTGTATCCTCATCTTAGGATCTCTATCAAAATTAGAAGCTGTTTCAGTTTTTAATTCCTATGAAAACAATAAAATAGATGAGAAGATCATCAGCACCGTGCATTTCATCTGTTTACTCAAAAATAGTAGTGAAGGAAAAATCCGTTCAAAGTGCGTAATTCTTAGGTCATTATATGGTAGATGTTTTCTGTGTGTAATAAATGAAATATATAAAAAAAATGTTTTTTCTTTTTTACAGTTTATGTAAAATCATATGTCCACTTCAGTGGATGTCATGCACTACAAGCATCCTTACTGCGTGCGAGGCTGATGTCCTGGCATATAGGCCTAACCTAAATATTTTCCTCATAATTGTCAAAACTGGCATATATGGCTATCTTTGTGTCTGGGTTTGGTCTCCAACTTTCACACTAAGTGTTAAAATTGATCAAATTCTGTTTACAAAAGTGTGAAAGAGGCAAAGGTGGCAGGATTGTATAAATGTGTGTTACTCAGAATATGGGCAAATATTTTATGCACTGAAGGTGTCTGGAATTACGTGGAACTCGTGTTCCATTTAGTAGATCACTTATGTAAGATGAATAAGGATATCATTTGAATAATAGTGCACCCAAGGATCAAAATCTATAAAGGGTATAGTTAAACAAGGAAAGTCAAGTAATAGACCTAAAAAGTTTATAATAATGTGTGGATGATTTTTATCCTTTTGCATAGCAGCCAAATGGTGCTTGAGAGTTCCTGCAGGGTTGCTTTTGCAGAAAAGAGTGGGGGAAAAGGTTTTTGCGCGCACAATAGTTTTAGTTGTAAGTTGTGCATTAAAAGCCTTATTTGGTGTCCTGAAGATTTTTGTAAAATTCCTTGTAACACTGCTAACATTAAATAGAGTCCTAGCACAGTGCCATCAGAAGACAATAGTGCTTCTTCTAGGAAATAGATACGCACAGGTATCTGAGCAACTGGACATCCTTATGAAAGGCTGTGTATTACTGGTAAACTGGGTGATGTTATGATAACATGAATATATGGAGGCATTTGGACTATATGCTGGACAATGGCCCGTGTTTAACTTGCCTATATAGAAATTACATATCATACTGATCAATTGAAGATTGTATGCCATATTAGCATGATTTTTACAGTATGTATAATTTAGCAGTCTTGGAAATGTGTGTTTTTCTATTTTTGATTTTGTACTTATTCAATGCATATATTAAGATTTTAACTGTGGTAATACCTTTTTAAAGTAACGAGCTGTCAACCATTGTGTATGATCTTCAACATGGGTAGGTCCTAGTGACAGGTCAAGGCTATAGATTTGTTCAGCATTTTTCATTTGTGATGATATGATTGATGATCCCCACAAGGCTACAGACGCACTGCATGATTGGTTTCTATCAGGTTATCAAGACTACAGTAATAAACTAACGGCACAAATAATGAACGTCAAGATGACCTAACCTTATTAAACTTTTTAGGTAAATAATTTTCCTATACATATTGAGAAACATTTGAAATAGGCTAAGGCCAAAGTTTTTTTTGCGGTTTCGATTAAATAGCTGCATTAACTTAACCTGGCTTTCAATGGGAGTAACGCTGCTTTTTGTTTGCAGCCCCTGAGCAGGTGAAAAAGTAGGGAAACATTTTTTTTTTTTTTAAGGTAAAAAGCTTTGGACTTGGTTCAGAATCTCTACAAGAAGCAGAATAATACTGTAGATTAAATTACAGTATGTGGTACCAGGTTTTGGGGGGTTTTGCATAGATGTTTTTAAACTTGCAGATGGGAGATGCATTTTTTTTTTTTTTTTTTTTGCCAGTGGCTTAAAATTACTTCGCCTTTTATAGGCATTTTTATGCACCCTAAATTCATCTAGATCCTGATCTAGATGAATTTTAGGGTGATCTAAAACATAAAAAAAATCCACCATTATGCACCTTCTTTTTTTTTTTTCTTTTCTTTTTTTTTTTTAGAGCTCCAAATACTTTGATTGGACCACTGATAGCCTTGTGTTCTGTTGTTCACTCTTTTGGGGTAGGTACAGGCTGATTTTCACACACTTTACACTGCTAATGCTAGGCAGAATTACTGTGAGACACCCTGGGATAAACATTTTCTAATTGAGTAGAGCAACTAGCAGAACTGCACATGCAGGAATTACCACACAGTAAGTGTTATGTTAAGCCACTATATATATATATATATATATTTATATATATATATATATATATATATATATATATATATTCCAATTACTGCTGCTAATTGAATTTGAAACTAAGGCCGGGTACACATTAGAGCAGGCATGTCCAAACTGCGGCCCTCCAGCTGTTGAGAAACTACACATCCCAGCATGCCCTGACACAGCTTTAGCATTCTCTGACAGCAAAACTGTGTCAGGGTATGCTGGGATATGTAGTTTCACAACAGCTGGAGGGCCGCAGTTTGGACATGCCTGCATTAGAGCGATATCTGCACGACAAATCGTGCATATCGTCTAATGTGTATGCTCCCGTGGGTCGCATGCAAAATCTTGCATGCGTGCTGCACGGCGAATCAGAAAATATTGTGTGTGACCTGGTGCAGTGTAATGAAGGATGCAATGAGATGTCGTACTGCTATAGATTACATTGTACAATATGTACTGGCAATCTGCTATAGGGGCAAAGGGACCATGACCACAATTGCATGTCATGCAGGTGTGTACCGGGCCTTAGAATCCCAGTCATAAGTCTAGCCATTACTATAATATACACTACTTTCAAGATATTCTACAAATGGAGCAGATTGGGACACACTGTTGCTTAAACTGGCCATACACCAGACAAACTTTCCTCCAACTGTAATCCTTGTCTGTCCCACTAAAATTGTTCTCCATATGCCTGAACACTATTTTTATTAGACCAGCAAACTTCTCTCTAAACCTGGGTACACACACCGGGTGATTTGTAAAATGATGTGGGCATTACAGATCGAATGGCTGACCAATCGTTCCGTGTATGTATGATATCATGCACTTCCGTGGGGGTTGTGGGTCGCTTCCACTGATCTTTCTGCATGTTCAAATTACCAGGGAAAGTGGCTGACTATCCTATGCAGTGCTATGCGGTGGCAGCGTAGCGGGCAGTTATGCACCAGACCGCTCTTTGTGTATTGAAAGTAAATAAGTCACCTGCAACCCACAATTATAAGGGCTGCTAGAACACAATGTGATACCAATCACATAACAAGTACATCTAAAATCTACATGGTTCAAGCGCTCATAAAGATATAATATCCTAAATTAATAGGAGAAACAATATCCCTTTGATTCTGGGGTAATTACCCTTAGTCCAAAGAGAGTCTTTATGCATTTAGTCTCTGGCTGTAATAATTAATGTATTAAATAATAGCTATGTAGTGCAGGAATGTCTCCCTTTTGCTAGAACGGTAATAGTCCAGTCCCCACACTTCAAGTATTTTTCTTAGCGATAATTTGATCGTAAAACATGTTATGTTTCCTTCCAACAAAATGGTTAAGGCACTAAAGTGAAGAAAAAACTGAGGCCCTTTGGCTGACCATAGAGTTAGGGAAGAAGTAGATTCTTTGTATTGGGTGATATACATGCCACCAAGTCAGGAAGAGGAACTGAACAAGAACCTATTGCAGGACCTCACTAAATGGCATTAAAAGGAAAGGTAGTAATCATGGGAGACTTTACTCTTCCTGATGTAAACTGGGAGGTGTCTGTTGCTAGTTCAATTAGAGGTAGGGACATGTTGAATTCCTTGCATGAAACATCCCTCCACATATTGGTGAGGAAGCCCACTCGTTAAGACGCAATATTAGACTTAATACTTACATATGGAGACAGAATAGCTGACGTGAAAGTGGCTGAAAACCTGAGATCCAGTGATCATCAAGCAGTATGTTTTAGCATAAAACCAGAGACTGACTCATTTCATACAAAAACAAAGGTGTTAGATTTTCGGAAGGCTGATTTTGTAGGGATGGGAAAATGTGTAAGCGATTCTTTGGCAGAGTGGAGGAGCTTGTAAGTAGTGCAGGAGAGGTGGGAAACATTAAAAAGTGCAGTATCAAAAGTGTTAGGGAAAACACAAGGAAAAGGAAGCCAGTGTGGTTTGCAAAAGAAGTAGCGAGTATTGTGAAAGCAAAAAAAAAGATGGCTTTTAGGAAATATAAGCAGAAATAATGAGGACATATATGATATATCTTGTTAGACAGAAGGAGACTAAGGGGCGTAATCAATTCAAGTCTGATTTCCCGACCTTGTCGGATTAACGGGCGTTTAAGGCCGAATCCAGATTTGACCTGTTCAATCATACTCCTGTTTATCCGACAAGTCAGAAAATCTGACTTGTTGGAAAGCACGTGTTTTGTGGAATTCGCGGCCAATTCCGACAGGTTTTAGCCCTGTTTCCGACAATTTCAATCTTTAAAAAAGTCGTATTGGCCTCGTCTGGAACGACCAAATCTGCTAATTGAATACTGAGATGTCGGATCCTATCCATCGGAAAGGATCCAACATCAATAGAATACACCCCCTAAGAAGGTACTCAGATGTGCAAAGGCACAAGCTGAGGAAAAAAATGCCCCAGTCAGTGTGTAAAGGAGGCAAAGCTTTATTTTAGGTATATAAGTGAAAGGTGAAAAACAAAAGGCGCAATAGTAAGACTAAAGACAGAGAATGAGAGTCTTGTTGAGGGAGACAATGTAATAGCAGATCATTTTAATTTTTTATGCTCCGTATTCACTACTGAAAGTGAGGGGAAGGGGCCACAGTTAAGTTGCAGGAATATTCTGAAAAATGAAATGAGTACATTTACAGAAGAGAAGGTCCTAACAGAACTCTCAAAGCTGAAAGTGGATAAATCAATAGGGCCAGACGGGATCCATCCAAGGATACTAAAAGAGCTTAAAGGGGTTCTGGTAGCAATATTAACAGAATTCTTCAACCAGTCACTAGCTACAGGAGTAATTCCAGAGGAATGGAAAAGATCAAATGTAGTCCCACTGCACAAAAGTGGAAGCAAGGAAGAGGCAAGCAACTACCGTAATGCAATGCCCATGGATTCCCGGCATCTCACCCTGCATCCAGCTGGCTATATGTAAGAGTTCGTGCTGTGTGAGTTAGATGCCAGTGCCACAGAGCAGGTGCTGACACTGCAGGCAGAAGGAGGCAGAGCAGTGCTGCAAGTTCCCAGTGACTTCATTATATGATGATAAAGCTGATTAACTTACAGGACAGAAAAAGCAATACCTTTAACTTATATTTGTGCAGGTCGCTGCGACCGCTAAGCGTGTGTAACCCCTAACAGATGCGTACACGTTGCGTAAGCATGCCGTCACGCTGTAAACACGGAGTAGCTACACGTGAGGCAGAATACACTTTATAACCCCTAGCAGGAAAGGAACACAATACCAATTGCATTTAAATATGTTGGGGTCTGACCCACCAACAGTTATTTACTAACGGGGTTACAATAATAATACAATCACAATAAGAGATACAGGCTACAATCAATGATACATACATTTGTTTTGCAAGCGCCACACGGTCCTCGGTCAATCAAGATAGATGACTTTCAGAGAATCTGTGGCCGACCAGGCAGCTTGGCTTTTTATACATTTGTTCAGTTCATGATACAATAGACACTGTATGCTCTTCTTCCATTGGTTCGGGGGTGAGACATATCCTGTGCACTGGGGATCATTGGTCAGCTCAAGCGGTGGGCGATGGCTAAGTCTTGAGATGTGATTTCTGTTGTTTGCATCTGAGTTCCCGCCCCATGACCAGTTAAACCCATCACATTAATCATACATAAATCTGGTATTATTAATAACTTATTGTTGCAGTATGTGACAATATTCTCATACCCACCAGATTACTGCTTATGTGACCCTGAACAATATGATCCCACACATGATATGATTATCCATTTCCATCCTCAAGATATACATATATTAAATATATATACATATACATACATACATACACACATATATTCCTGCTATTACAATTTGTTAGGAAATATATATTTTTATATATATATATATATATATATATATATATTTATTTCCAAGAGTTTAGACTATGAATGTTATTACCTCAGATATCTAAATGTCTGGTATGTAGTTTGTCAGCTGTTGCTAATCGAGTTCTTTACAGTTAAACAAGGTTTCTGGATATTGTCTTCTTGTTTGTCCTAGCTTCAAGTAAGACAATGACAGTCCAGTATTTACGGTCTTCAACAGATACTGGACAGCTCTAGAACAATTGGGGTAATCAAAGGTATTTGCCTTCTTCATAGGATTACAAAGCTTTACGTAAACAAGTCAGTCTGGTACATTGTGCTTGAGTTTCTAGGAGAATAATTTATGTGTGAACAGTAACTTGCTATTAGAAGGATGTACAGTGTGATTTATGCATTATATGGGTAAAATATTGAATATGGCTTTTGATGGCTTTCCCGTGCGAATGCGTATGTTACCGTATTTACCCATACCATGTGCTAACACGCAAGATCACGTGAGCGGTTATACGTAGCTTGCGTGTATGTGTACGCACGACAGAACAAGCACCCTCACGGAGGCCATCTGTGTGGTGTATGTACGTGATGAGTGCGCCTATAATATTTTCTCTTACGTCCTAGAGGATGCTGGGGACTCCGTAAGGACCATGGGGTATAGATGGGCTCCGCAGGAGACATGAGCACTCTAAGACTTTAGATGGGTGTGAACTGGCTCCTCCCTATATGCCCCTCCTCCAGACCTCAGTTAGATCCTGTGCCCAGAGAAGACTGGATGCACTGCAGGGGAGCTCTACTGAGTTTCTCTGAAAAGACTTTTGTTAGGTTTTTTATTTTCAGGGAGCACTGCTGGCAACAAGCTCCCTGCTTCGTGGGACTGAGGGGAGAGAAGCAGACCTACTTTATTGATAGGCTCTGCTTCTTAGGCTACTGGACACCATTAGCTCCAGAGGGTCGGAACACAGGTGTCGTCCTCGCTGTTCGTCCCGGAGCCGCGCCGCCGTCCTCCTCACAGAACTGGAAGATAGAAGCCGGGTAAGTATATGAAGTAAGAAGACAACAAAGGCGGCAGAAGACTTCAGTTCTTCAGGGAGGTACCGCGCAGCAGTCGCGCTGCGCGCCATTGCTCCCACACACACACACAGGCACAGCAAGGGCGCAGGGGGGGGCACCCTGGGCAGCAATAATTACCTCAAATAACACTGGCACCATTGTTAGATACTGCGGAGGCAGCATATTATAAAACCCCAGCCAGTATAAAAAAATGAGCGGGACCGAAGCCCGCCATCGAGGGGGCGGGGCGTGATCCTCCAGCACTAACCAGCGCCATTTTCGCCACAGCATGCTGCAGAGAAGCTGCTCATGGGCTCTTCCCCTGCTGAACCAAGTAACAGGGGACAAAAAACGAGGGGGGGGCACATTTATTTGGGGAAAATCATATATATATATATATATATATATATATATATATATATATAAACGCTGTATAGGCTGGGACTGTGTTTTCAGTGTCTAGTGGCGCTGGGTGTGTGCTGGCATACTCACTCTCTCTGTCTCTCCAAAGGGCCTTATTGGGGGGCTGTCCCCATATTCATATTTCCCAGTGTGTGTGGGGGTGTCAGAACGTGTGTGTCGACATGTCTGAAGCGGAAGGCTTGTCTAGGGAGGATGCAGAGCAGATGGTGGTGGTGTCTCCGTCGGCACAGCCGACACCTGATTGGTTGGACATGTGGAATGTGTTAAATGCTAATGTGACTTTATTACATAAGAGATTGGACAAAGCAGAGTCCAAGGACAAAACAGGGAGTCAATCCATGGCTTTGACTGTGTCACAAGACCCTTCAGGGTCCTATAAACGTCCCTTTTCCCTGGTAGCAGACACTGATACCGACACGGATTCTGACTCCAGTGTCGACTATGATGATGCGAGGTTACACCCAAGAGTGGCCAAGAGTATTTAATATATGATTATTGCAATAAAAGATGTTTTACATATCACAGAGGACCCTTCTGTCCCTGACACGAGGGTCTGCATGTTTAAGGAAAAGAAACCTGAGGTAACATTTCCCCCATCTCATGAGCTGAACGCTTTATTTGAAAAGGCTTTGGAAACTCCAGACAAGAGACTGCAGGTTCCCAAGAGAATTATTATGGCGTATCCTTTCCCCTCAAAGGACAGGTTATGGTGGGAATCCTCGCCCACGGTGGACAAGGCCTTAACGCACTTATCCAAAAAGGTGGCGCTACCGTCCTCGGACATGGCGGCCTAAAGGATCCTGCGGATCGCAGGCAGTAAACTACCTTAAAATCGATTTCTGCGCATACGGGAGCCCTACTCAGACCTGCAGTAGCGTTGGCATGGGTTGGTAGCGCAATTGCAGCGTGGGTAGATAACTTGTCATCGGACATTGACACCTTAGATAAGGATAGTATTTTGTTGACCTTGGGTCACATTAAGGATGCAGCGTTATATATGAGAGAGGTTGCGCGAGATATTTGGCTGTTTGGTTCAAGAGCCAATGCCATGGCAGTTTCTGCTAGAAGGTCCCTGTGGACCCGTCAATGGACGGGTGATGCTGATTCAAAGATACTTTTATGGAGGCTTTGCCTTACAAGGGTGAAGTTTTATTTGGGGAGGGCCTCACGGACCTGGTTTCCACAGCTACTGCGGTTAAGTCTTTTTTTGCCTTATGTTCCCCCACAGCAAAAGAAAACACCTCAATACCAGATGCAGTCCTTTCGGTCGCATAAGTTCAGAAAGGGTCGGGGCTCTTCCTTCCTCGCCAGAGGTAGAGGGAAAAGAACACCAGCTACAGCTAGTTCCCAGGAACAAAAATCCTCCCCGGCCTCTACAAAATCCACTGCATGACGCTGGGGCTCCGCTGGGGGAGTCCGCACTGGTGGGGGCACATCTTCGTCTCTTCAGCCAGGTCTGGGTTCAGTCGGATTTGGATCCTTGGGTGATCGAAATTGTATCCCAAGGCTACAAACTGGAGTTCGAAGATGTGCCTTCACACCGATTTTTCAAATCGGCCTTGCCTGCTTCTCCCCCAGAGAGGGAAATAGTTTCAGCTGCCATACAAAAGCAGGTGATTATCAAGGTTCCCCTAGGACAACAGGGAAAGGGTTTTATTCAACCCTATTTGTGGTCCCGAAGCCGGATGGCTCGGTCAGACCAATCCTGAATCTAAAATCCCTAAACCTATATTTGAAAAGGTTCAAATTCAAGATGGAATCTCTCCGGGCAGTGATCTCCAGCCTGGAAGGGGGGGATTTTATGGTGTCGCTAGACATAAAGGATGCTTACCTTCATGTCCCCATATATCCTCATCAGGCGTACCTGAGATTCGCTGTACAGGACTGTCATTACCAGTTTCAGACGTTGCCATTTGGGCTTTCCACAGCCCGAGAATTTTCACCAAGGTGATGGTGGAAATGATGGTGCTTCTGCGCAAGCAGGGGTCACAATTATCCCATACTTGGACGATCTCCTGATAAAGGCAAGATCGAGAGATCAGTTACTAAAGAGCATGTCTCTCTCCCTGAGAGTACTATAACAACACGGCTGGATTCTAAATCTACCGAAGTCACAGTTGGTTCCGACGACTCGGCTGTCATTTTTGGGCATGGTTCTGGACATGGAAAAAAAGAGGGTTTTTCTCCCAATGGAAAAAGCCCAGGAACTCAAGAGCATGGTCAGGGACCTGCTGAAACCAAAAAGACTGTAAGTTCATCAATGCACTCGAGTATTGGGAAAGATGGTGGCGGCCTACGAGGCCATTCCGTTCGGCAGGTTCCATGCAAGAACTTTTCAGTGGGACCTTCTGGACAAATGGTCAGGGTCCCATCTACAGATACATCAGAGGATAAGCCTGTCCCCCAAGGCCAGGGTCTCTCTCCTGTGGTGGCTCCAGAGTGCTCACCTTCTAGTGGGTCGCAGGTTCGGCATTCAAGATTGTGTTAATGTGACCACGGACGCGAGCCTCCGAGGATGGGGAGCTGTCACACAAGGAAGACATTTTCAGGGAATATGGTCAAGCCAGGAGGCTTGTCTACACATTAATGTGCTGGAATTAAGGGCCATATACAACATCCTGCAACAGGCCGTTCTGATCCAAACAGACAACGTCACAGCCGTGGCGCATGTAAACCACCAGGGCGGGACAAGGAGCAGAGCAGCAATGGCAGAAGCCACCAGGATTCTTCGCTGGGCGGAAAATCATGTAAGCGCTCTGTCAGCTGTCTTCATTCTGGGAGTGGACAACTGGGAAGCAGACTTCCTCAGCAGACACGATCTCTATCCAGGAGAGTGGGGACTTCATCAAGAGGTCTTTGCAAAGATAACAAGTCGTTGGGGACTTCCTCAAATAGACATGATGGCGTCACGCCTCAACAAAAAGCTTCGGATGTATTGTTCCAGGTCAAGGGACCCTCAGGCAGTGGCGGTGGACGCACTAGTGACACCGTGGGTGTTTCAGTCGGTCTATGTGTTCCCTCCACTTCCACTCATCTCAAAAATATTGAGAATCATAAGACGAACAAGAGTGCAGACAATACTCATTGTTCCAGATTGGCCTCGAAGGGCCTGGTATTCAGATCTTCAGGAAATGATCGCGGAAGATCCGTGGCCTCTTCCTCCCAGGGAGGACCTGTTGCAACAGGGGCCCTGTGTGTTCCAAGACTTACCGTGGTTACGTTTGACGGCATGGCTGTTGAACACCAAATCCTAGCTAGAAAAGGTATTCCGGGGGAAGTCATCCCTACTCTAATCAAAGCTAGGAAGGAGGTAACGGTGAAGCATTATCACTGTATCTGGAGGAAATATATTTCTTGGTGTGAGGCCAAGCATGCTCCTACGGAGGATTTTCAGCTGGGGCGTTTTCTCCACTTTCTACAGACAGGAGTGGATATGGGCCTTAAGTTAGGCTCCATTAAGGTGCAGATTTCGGCCTTATCTATATTATTTCAGAAGGAATTGGCTTCTCTCCCAGAAGTCCAGACTTTTGTAAAGGGAGTGCTGCACATCCAACCTCCTTTTGTGCCCCCAGTGGCACCGTGGGACCTTAACGTGGTGTTACGGTTCCTTAAATCACACTGGTTTTAACCTCTTCAAATGGTGGAGTTAAAATTTCTCACTTGGAAAGTGGTCATGTTGTTGGCCTTAGCATCTGCGAGGCGGGTGTCCGAATTGGCGGCTTTGTCTCACAAGAGCCACTATTTGATTATCCATGTGGATCGAGCGGAGTTGAGAACTCGTCCTCAATTTCTACCAAAGGTGGTTTCGTCGTTCCATATGAACCAACCTATTGTGATGCCTGTGGCTACCGGTGACTTGGAGGATTCCAAGTCCCTTGATGTAGTCAGGGCTTTAAAAATGTATGTAGCCAGGATGGCTAGGGTTAGGAAAACAGAGGCACTGTTTGTCCTGTATGCGGCCAATGAGGTTGGCGCTCCTGCTTCTAAGCAGACGATTGCTCGCTGGATCTGTAACACGATTCAGCAGGCTCATTCTACGGCTGGATTGCCGTTACCAAATTCGGTAAAGGCCCATTCCACTAGGTAGGTGGGCTCTTCTTGGGCTGCTGCCCGAGGCGTCTCGGCATTACAGCTGTGCCGGGCAGCTACTTGGTCGGGTTCAAACACTTTTGCAAAATTCTACAAGTTTGATACCCTGGCTGATGAGGACCTCATGTTTGCTCAATCGGTGCTGCAGAGTCATCCGCACTCTCCCGCCCGGTCTGGAGCTTTGGTATAATCCCCATGGTCCTTACGGAGTCCCCAGCATCCTCTAGGACGTAAGAGAAAATAAGATTTTAAACCTACCGGTAAATCTTTTTCTCCTAGTCCATAGAGGATGCTGGGCGCCCGTCCCAGTGCGGACAATTTCTGCAAGGCTTGTATATAGTTGTTGCTTACATAAGGGTTATGTTACAGTTGTGATCAGCTTCTGACTGATGCTGTTTTATTCATACTGTTAACTGGTTTGTATATTCCATGTTGTACGGTGTGTATGGTGTGGGCTGGTATGTATCTTGCCTTTAGATTAACAAAAATCCTTTCCTCGTACTGTCCGTCTCCTCTGGGCACAGTTCTTTAACTGGGGTCTGGAGGAGGGACATAGAGGGAGGAGCCAGTTCACACCCATCTAAAGTCTTAGAGTGCCCATGTCTCCTGCGGAGCCCGTCTATACCCCAAGGTCCTTACAGAGTCCCCAGCATCCTCTATAGACTAGGAGAAAAAGATTTACCGGTAGGTTTAAAATCTTATTTTCGACTTTGACAGTCCACCCTTTGGCAGTCAATAATAACTGCCACACATAACTAATAAACTGAAAATATTATCTATACATTATATACAAAGTTTGGATGACCGGGAGAGAGTTGTAGGTAGGAAACGTGTAGCCTAATGGGATAGGAAAAAAGCATGTATGTATGAATCAGTGTTTGAGGGGCATGTATCATCATGCCGTATATGTTCTAAGTAAGCTTCGAGGTATTGCGAAGTATACATTAAATCCTTCTTATCCCGTATTAAGGGTCTGTACATGGGCAAACAAACACTACCAAGCTCCTATCAGGCAAGGGCTTTTGACCCTCACCTTTTCGGCTTCTAATACCAACAAATGGGGAGCACATTTATCTGATGATACATGGAGGGGGAAACATATGTGAGTGCTACTATATGTGGATAACACCTGTCGACTATGTGTGCCATTAACTGAGGGTTGCAGTGATGAAGGTAAGATACATATATAAAAATACATTCACATAACATTGGGTAGGGTTGACGTCTTTTCCGGTTGGATGTTTCTGGGTAAAGGGGGAAACAGAGAAAAATGGTGAAAGAAACAGGCCATGAAATTCATTTGCAATCCTTATCATAACACTGTTTCAACAGATGGGTCATAAATCAAATCTGCTGCTGTAACATTGCCCTCGCTCCTTAGACTCATCAAATTTGTGCCGTGCTTGCGCCGCTTCAGAATTCGAACACACCTACATATCAGACCAATAATTATGACGACACCCAGGATACAAAGGAGAAACTTTCCCACATTCACAATAGCATTCTGTGCCCACTCTCCTAACCCTGAGAACCACTTGCGTGGGTTCAACCATGAGACCCAGCCAGTCAGTTCATTACCCACAGCCATCAAGGTAAGGTTGTTTCCTCCTGAACTCCCACTTCAACTGCAAGATCTCATCCATCTTTTGATCGATGATCTCCGTGGGGTCGTCAGTGCTGTTCGTAATATACGTACAGCACTTCACGCCATATTGCGTTGCCAGGGTAACACAGTACCCACCTGTCACAGCCGTAACGTAATTAAGGACCATTCTGTGCTGGATCAATTCCTTCTTGTAGGCTTGTAACTCCCTTCCTGTACACCTGAAGGTGTCATCATACATCTTAGTGATATTATCTATCAAGTTCGCCAGCGCATGGATGTACCTATAATTTATAGTTCCTCTGGCAGTATGGGTGATATCTAATGCGAGAAGGAACTGAATCCCGGTGGATTCATGGATCAAATCAGAGGCTGCGTGCTCTGTCCTATCTATGAGGTGTCTCTTGATGATGTGTTCATAATGGCTATGAGTATAAGGAGTCTGAGCATTGCGGTGAATGTCTTTCATTTTTATCGTGCACTATGGTCATGACCTCTGGCAGAACTCTTCCAATATAACACAACCCCTCAGAGCTTGGAGTAAGCCACTTGTACGCTTTCCTCCCACCTTTGAAATAGGCATCATCTGGGAGAACATAAGGGACAAAATGTAACAACACCATATTGCAAATTTTCCATGTAAAGAAACCAATCCCTAGCTCTCTCATTTGCTCAGTACAAGTATCAGGCTGGATGATATGGGCACAATACCCCTGTGATACCTTTCCAACCCACATGGTCTTGCTCCCACGTGTATACCGGTACCAAAAATACTTTCCACTGTTGGCTATCTTGCGTACAAGTTCAGAGTCGATAGGAATCCTATCAGCTCTGTGTGAAATGGTCATTGTCTGGTTATTCCAAGTCACTTCCCAATTTCCTGGTTTTTGGAAATTGGAAATATTAAAACACAAAAGTGACCTATCTACATGATACTGGTGGAGCTTCAAGCTAGGGGGCCTAGATATATTGAATTTCTTCTCCACCGGTTTCCCACCCCGTAATTCGAATACCTCATCTATTGTTAAAGGGTATGGCACTAATCCTGACTTACTCTGTCCTTGAGGTACCTGTGAGCACACCCAACATTCTTTCTGGTTTAAGACCTTACCCACTAATGAGTGATAATCACTCAACGGATGTCGGCCTATGTCTGCATTAATGTTGGACTGACATCTTTGGATGCACCCATCTTTGACCAGGTTCTCACAATTTCTACATATACAATATTCGTCAGACAATAACTCTTCACAGTGCCTCCGAGCTCCATGACTACCAGAGCGCTTACTGATACCAGCCTTTACTAGAGTGATGGAGAAGCTTAGTGGATATACCACAATAGAACTGCGCTCAACCCCTAAGGTGTGTGTGTTTAGCTAACGAATCCCTGACGAAGCCCTTTATGGGAGAAACGCGTTGGATTACTGCCTGCTAACTCGAGGAGCCGGAGCTCAACCCGACCAGCAGACGAGACGAGAAGCATCCCCGGAAGCCGCGAAACCGGAAGCCACTGGCCTGCGTTTCACACATGCGGGCCAGGCGATACAAGCTGTATCAGGGCTCTGGGAATCGGCTGGCCGGCACCCCTGGAGGTCCGCGAGGCATCACGAAGCACGGACCCGAGAGATTAGGGGACGGAGGATTCCAAAAAAGCCTACAGGTACTATTGCCTAAACAAGCGCCAGCTCACACATCTCATAGTGGGCAACATAGGATAGTACTTGTTTGCTGCAGCAAAGGGCGGAGAAACCCGAAACTGCGTTTTGTCAAGTAATCAAATTGAGCTGCGGGAGATAAGGGAGCAGACGGCCAATAAAAGTCCACACAAATAGAGACTGTTTACTTAAAGGAACATTAAGTTCCATCTACGTGGGATGAGCAGGTCTCGGGACTTTTTCTTTTATGCTTTTTAAAGCATTAATCATATAGGTATAAGGTGTTGGTGCATTAACATCAATATATTATTGTCTGTGAAAGGCAGTGAACTCGCAATATCAGTACACCATTTTGTCTTATCATATGATGCAGAGACAGAATCATGTTGATTTTTGAAGGAAACTTTATTATGTTTTATATTGTTTTAAATAAAGAACAAATACTTTTAGATTGAATCAGTCTGACCTATTCTTTTTGCTATCTCTTCTTTAAAACCTCTGGTGCGCCAAGATAATTTTCTGTTTTAATTTTAGCTAACGAATGCCCATCAGATGTAATAAAGGATAATGTATGAACAGACCCAAATTTGAGTTTGCACTTGGATATAGAAATCACAAAAATAACAATATGATGTGAATTAATTGTTGTGAGCCACTGTATTTATTGTATACTGGCCAATCTAAAGGTGTGCGGTTAATGCCCAGGGTGGGCGATATTGTCCCTTATAAAGTTCATGCAGGTGGTAACAACACCAGCATTTGTTATTATTATAATTTTTTCCTAAAGACTTTTCAACAGCAGATGTGTGGGACGCAGCAGTCTGTATTATAACCTGCATGAACTTTATAAGAGACAATATCGCCCACCTGCATGAACTTTATAAGAGACAATATCGCCCACCCTGGGCATTAACCGCACACCTTTAGATTGGCCAGTATACAATAAATACAGTGGCTCACAACAATTAATTTGCATCATTGTTATTTTTGTGATTTCTATATCCAAGTGCAAACTCAAATTTGGGTCTGTTCATACATTATCCTTTATTACATCTGATGTGCATTCGTTAGCTAAACACACACACCTTAGGGGCTGAGCTCAGTTCTATTGTGGTATATCCACTAAGCTTCTCCATTTACATATAGGTGGGTTGGAACACCCATCAGAACGAGCAGCACACCCCGGCTAGCTATAGAATAAAGACACTCAGTGCGCAGAACCCTCCAATTTATAGTGTTTTACTAGAGTGATGTGCTGCTCCTGAGATCCTACAAATCCTTACTTGCCATCAGAACCCATTCCAGATCCTTGCTCGACGTCTCTGGGACTCTCACCAAAACAGATTGTCCTGATCAAAAACAGAATTACCAGAAAAACCTGAAAAGCAGTCTCTTGAGGTAGATCCATTTCGTTAAGGAGCAAGAAAGAAGAGGGGAAATAAAAAGAAAAATGCAGTGGGGGGGGGGGGGGGGGTTTGAAAAAAGAAAATGGTACGATAACCGTCCTTTATCTTGTTGTTCTCCGCGGTCAGGTGGCGTTCAACAGTCCTGCCTCTCAGCTTTCCTGGTATAGACTCTCTAGTGATTTGAGGTTCTCTTCACCTTTATCTTTGTCACGAGTTTTCTCCGGGTCAGCAACCTCCTTGCACTGGGACGAATGGACAAAGTTTCTCTCTCGGCAATCTTTAGTGCTGTCGTGCTGGTCAACAAAACTTGATACGGTCCTTCCCACCTGTCTATGAGGCAACCTGAGCGTAGAAAATTTTGAATCATCACATAATCCCCAGGTTCAATGTCATGACAATTACTGTTCGGTAGGTCAGGAATCACCAGCTTTAGATTTTTTTGTTAATTTCTCAGCTGCTGGCTCATCCTAACCAAATATTGCACAGTTATTTCGTTATTGCACTTCAAATCATCCTGGCGAACTATCATTACATGGGGATGTCGACCAAAAAGAACTTCGAAGGATGTTAAGTTAAGCGGTGACCTGGGAGTGGTTCTGATGCTGTACAACACTAGTGGCAATGCTTCTGGCCACAACAATCCAGTCTCAGCCATTAATTTGCTCAATTTATTCTTAATAGTGCTGTTCATTCTCTCCACCTTTGCACTCGCCTGTGGCCGGTACGGAGTATGCAGCTTGCTATTAATACCCATCAGTTTGCACATGACCTGAAGACATCACCTGTAAAATGGGTACCCCTATCACTTTCAATCATTCTAGGGATACCATATCTGCACACAAATTGCTGCACGATTTTCTTTGCAGTGAACACAGCAGTATTTGTGGCAGTGGGGAATGCTTCTACCCAGTTGGAAAACACATCAGTACATACTAACACATATTTTAAATTCCTACAGGGTGGTAACTGTATGAAGTCGATTTGTATTACCTGAAAAAGTCCGTCTCTAGGAGGGATATGGGATGGCTCTGTTGGTATTGCCTTACCAATATTCTTCCTCAAGCAAGTAAGACATGTCACTGCTTTCCTACCTGCATGAGAAGAGAATCCTGGTGCACTCCAGTAGGCTCTTACCAGCTTGCACATACCTTCTTTACCTAGATGAGTCAGACCATGTGCCGCCTTAGCTAGGCTTGGGAGATATGCTCTGGGGGCCACTGGCTTACCGTGTCCATCTGTCCAAAGTCCTGAAGATTCCTGACCATATCCCTTCGCCTTCCAGGCGGCCTTTTCCTGTAGGGAACACAAATTTGGAAATTCAATTTAATTATTTCATGTTATCAGTTGTGTGAAGTAAAAAAAACATCTCTGGATGAGAGAAGAGAGGGAAAATGAAAAAGAAAATGTCAGGTTTGCCATTCACCAACAGGCCGTCACACCATCATGCATATCAGTGTCTGTACACAATCTCCCTTCACCAGTATTCCCATTCTCCACCCTTTGTGCATGACCAGGCACACTGTAGTAATACTGGTGTCATCCTGTTGGTGAGATATACTGGGTTTGGGCAGAACTCTGAAGGACCGAGTAGGCATGTGGTGTTTGAAATGTAATCGGGTTCATGTATTGGACTCTCCTGTCGGTGAACGTAAGATGAAACTGAAGAACAGTGTTATAGAGGTTGGTAATAGATAAGTTTGTAGAGGTACAGAAGATTTTATAAAATTTGACAACTGGATTGGGCACTACGGGGAATGACTCTCTACTTGGTTTACTCCCCTAAAAAAAATCTGTTTGTTCTATCACTCTTGGGACTATCCCAGCCATCAATCCAGTGTCTTGTCCATCCTAAGTTCATAGGGAACCCGGTATCTGTGAGATAATTTCCTCTACCTGTGATGGACATGAATCTAGAACAGTGAAATGCAACATTAGTCTTCGTGGGTGTCTAACATACATCGTACTTCCTGAGCGGGAGCACAAGATATGTATTTCATTTTTAACAAAGTTTCTGTTATGTTAATCGGGCCATTTCTGATAGGGAAAAGTTTAGAATCATAGAGGCCCCATCTTAACCTCAGCAAGTTTTGTCAAAGGGTAATGTTGCATTTATTTAGTTCTTCCCATTAGCCCAATTTGTGTTTTTTATATGGCTTGTGATTCCTTACTATATGTCTCTTGGTCCCGTCTATGTGTTTAATAATGTGGCTTGTGTTCTTTGTCTAGGGGGTCTATATTTACTATGTGTCCCATTACTCCTACAATCCCTGGAAAAATGCCGTCTTTCTACAAGTGTAACATATTATTGACCTTGGCTTACTATTAGGGATCTGGGGTTTGAGCTGATGGGTCTTTCCTGTATGTGCCTGTATACTTACCGTCCTCAACCTCTCCTCCTGTTGTTCTCTGCGCCTAGCAATATTCTTGTGATGTTCAATAGCGCACTCTCTAAGATTAGCTACTGTGACCCCTCTCCAATTAGGCAAAGAAGTCTGCACCCTGACCCTCAATGCCTTATTGAGCCCGTCCATTAGCACAGAGACAGCTACCTCCCTGTAATTCGCATCGTTCTCTATATCCGATACCCCAGTGTATCTAGCCATTATTTGCAAAGCCCTATGGAAATATTCAGATGTCATTTCACTGTCTTTCTGTCTTATGGAGAAAATTTTGCTCCACTTAACAGCAGTGGGGAAATACAATCCTAGTTGTATGTTAATTCGTTCCACATTCTCCTGATTGTGTTCATCAGTCATAGGACCATCTGACTCTAATTTACAATCCATAATACATTTTTGGGTGTCAATATTCGGGGGTAGGCACGCTTTCAAGAATATCCGCCAATCTTTGTTTGCAGGTTCATGGGTATTACCCAGATCGTTGATAAACTTCTGACATCTGGCTAAATGCTTCCAGTTATCAGGGAATTCTGAAATGATTGACCGCAGCTCTGATCTGGACCACGGGCAATACATTGCATTATTCCTGGTGAGGGTTATTCCCGGACTATCGGTCCTCCTATTGGGAGTTACTATTTCCAAGACAGGATGTAACCCTACCATTCCATTCCTAATTTGCTCACTGTTAGGTGTTATTGTCTCTGTGTAATAAACAGTCTCACACTTACCGGTGCCTGTGATCTCGCCAGTCCTTTCAGTAGGGGACACCGTCACTGCTCTTACTGGTTGGGCAGGGCCCACCTGAGTTTCCTGTAAGGCAATTGCCTGGATGAGGGCTGAGAGTGAGATGGATGCATCATTTTTCTCTGACCTATGACCTTGGAGAGAATTTACGACAGGGTACAATATGCATGGGTTCGGGTTAGTACATTTTTCATGAATGTCTATATCATTTTCCAATGCACCATTGATTGGAGCCATTTTCTCCCCTTCGACGTTTGTCGGTAATGGTGTGTTCGTACTCGCATTACTGCCAGGTTTGGAACCTGCTGTGCAAATCAGTTCCCTTTGCACCTCCCCCTCCTGCTGCCACAGGTTTAAACAGTCGTTATTTCAAACAAAAGAATGGAGCACCTCTCCAATGCGCAGAGATGGCTGCCTTAACCGTGTGAACCAGAATGTGGGCGTAACTCACTCCCAAAAAGAACAATTTAGTACTGAGGATAGGTAAACACTATACTGGGCGCCAAATGACAATGTAAAACAATCGAGTGTTAAAAACAAGTAATCCAGATATAATGAATAGACGTCCCTTTGAAATACTTGCAATCAGGCGTGTATGGGGTTCTCTGATTTCATCATAAATGGGCGGACAATTTCATCAGTAATCCAGTTCATGACGTCATGCAAAAATAGAGAAAAAGGAATACCTAGTGTAACACCGTTTTATTCCTTTACAAAATGGAAAATACTGGTTGAGCTGTGTGAAAAAGGTTGCAATTACCAGATAGTAGGAGGATAAAATATCCTCAGACAAGCGTGTTTCTAGTCACCAGATAGCCTCCCGGGAAATGGCACTCTGGATTATCCGGCAATGGCTCCTTCTACAGACAGCAGACCAAGTGTTCCAGGCTGTGCCAACGCGTTTCAGGCCTTACTAGGCCCTTTCTCAAGGCTGATATGCTCCTTCTAAATCCCACAATCCCTTTATTCTTCAGCTAACCAATCACAGTGTTAATTAAAAAAGTAGTGACATCTGTATCAAAAATGGCTCCCTCCATAAGTTGTTCCTGGTTGCCATAGCAACCACTTCCGGTTAAACATCGTGTTGAGGGTACATCTATAAACAGGTTCTGTTTACAACAGCATACATAGAGCATGAACAGTAAACTCCCTTTCTGATTCCCCGTGGATACATATATTCAATGCAGGGTATGAAAAGGGATATTCTGAAAAAAGATCCAGTATTGACAGATATCCTAACAGACAAACCGGTGTTTATCTATAAAAAAGCCCCTAATATAAGTAGCAGTCTAGTTAGAAGTGATCTCCCTCCATTGAGGAAAAAGGGGCAGATCAACACCATAGGCTTCCATCGGTGTGGATCATGTGTAGGGTGCAAGACAATTAAGACGGATAGCGGGAAGAAGCTAGAGTTATTAGAGATCAATGGGTTAGCACATAAGATTAACGATTTTATAACCTGCAACGTAAAAAACGTTGTTTATGCCATAGAGTGCTCATGCCACATGTTTTATATAGGTAGGACATCCAGGCCTCTAAAAATACGTATAAGCGAGCACTTGAGAAATATAAAAAAAGGTTTAGATACTCATGCACTCTCCAATCATTTTAAAAGAAATCATAACTGTGATCCAGGCCATATTTTGAGATTCGTAGGGTTAAATCGAATAGAGGCAAATCAACGTCAAAAATCCACCTATAAATTATTGGCCAGAAAGGAGATGCAATTGATTTACAAGTATAACACACTTATACCTAAACGCCTTAACTCAGATTTTGAAGTGAAGTGGTTTTTATAATTTTCTTAGTTTGTTCATTTTTTCTGTATAAATTGATTTTTTAATAGGCTTTTTCTGAATTTTATTGTGTGCTATTAGTAATCTCGAGGTAAAATGCCTAAGATTAAAAAGCTGCCTTTTCTAAATAGGTATTGAATCCGGAACACACATTGTTAATTTTCCCCGTTGGAAATTCTCTTGTGGGACACTATTGATGAGCGCACTGAGCTTGGCTGGGACTCGGTTGCTTTGGCAACATAACAAACACAACAGGAAGGAGATCAGCATTTGACCCCCAGCGATAAGCCGGAGGACGGAAGCGCCGACGTGTACGGAGAAGTTGACCCCCGGGACTCAACCAACAACCGGAAGTCGTCAAATGATGCACCAAGCGAACAGTGGGCGGAAGTGTCAGACCGCCTACCAGATCGGACTATTTACGGTAACCTAGCAACCGGGGACGGCTAGGTTCAACACGCACCACAAAAAGATGTATTAATGTCAGTGTTTTCATACCCTGCATTGAATATATGTATCCACGGGGAATCAGAAAGGGAGTTTACTGTTCATGCTCTATGTATGCTGTTGTAAACAGAACCTGTTTATAGATGTACCCTCAACACGATGTTTAACCGGAAGTGGTTGCTATGGCAACCAGGAACAACTTATGGAGGGAGCCATTTTTGATACAGATGTCACTACTTTTTTAATTAACACTGTGATTGGTTAGCTGAAGAATAAAGGGATTGTGGGATTTAGAAGGAGCATATCAGCCTTGAGAAAGGGCCTAGTAAGGCCTGAAACGCGTTGGCACAGCCTGGAACACTTGGTCTGCTGTCTGTGGAAGGAGCCATTGCCGGATAATCCAGAGTGCCATTTCCCGGGAGGCTATCTGGTGACTAGAAACACGCTTATCTGAGGATATTTTATCCTCCTACTATCTGGTAATTGCAACCTTTTTCACACAGCTCAACCAGTATTTTCCATGCTGTGGGTGCTCCATTTAGTATTTTAAATCAATTTTATCTATTGGAAAGAGCTGTTTGTATGGAACATATGTGCTATTATTTTGTAAAGGAATAAAACGGTGTTACACTAGGTATTCCTTTTTCTCTATTTTTGCATGACGTCATGAACTGGATTACTGATGAAATTGTCCGCCCATTTATGATGAAATCAGAGAACCCCATACACGCCTGATTGCAAGTATTTCAAAGGGACGTCTATTAATTATATCTGGATTACTTGTTTTTAACACTCGATTGTTTTACATTGTCATTTGGCGCCCAGTATAGTGTTTACCTATCCTCTGTACTAAATTAAACAGTCGTTATGTCTGATCCTTTGTTTTCTAGATTTGATAAGACATAGTCTAATCTTTACGTTCTGCAGTACCTCTGGTTTAAAGCTACCCATCCCAGTGAATGATGCCCTATCATCAGCTGTCATACGTACCCATTCATTGCAATAAGCCTCTGCATGGGGACCATATTTCCCACACATTATAAACCTTGCTGACCCCCTGGGCCGCACTTCTTCAGCCTGAACCCTCGCTGCTGAACGTCTATCACTTGAGCAACTGGCTCCCATATTTGTGGGCCTTTTCCCACAAACACCAAAATACTTAATGCAAACAGATGGTGAAAGTTCTCTGAGCGCTCTTCTCCCGCTCTTGCATACGTTGGCCAGTACAACGATACACTGTCGATAGTGGATCGCAATGTACCCAACCTACGGCTCCTATAAGACCTTACAGCACTGCAATTTCTTTCGGTGGAGGCTCTGTTAGAATATTTTCCTGAGAGAGGCAGCGAAAAAATTCCTTTTCGGTATCTTTCCACTGGAATTTTTGTAGGGTGAAAAAACAGTTTCCTAATAACTATTGATCACCCTTTCCAGTGGAAGCCCACCAGGGAGATTTCCTGACATTATCAAAGAAAAACCCCTTTCTCTTTCCTTTTACACAATCACGTCTGCGTATGCTACCCACAGCGCATATGACACAATAATATCACTTTGTGCTGTGTAAAACACACGGGCGTGCAGTTCAATCGCACAGCCTATAGATACTAGTTATCTATTTGCCCTACGATCACGGGAGTCGAATTCACAAGCTGCGCTCCTCAGCCGGAGCGTAACACAAAATATCTATATGGGATTCACCTTTACATCAATTCACAGTTCTTATTTTTCACAATTCACAATTCCCTATTACGCTCCTGTGCAAGTCTCCTAACGACTTGCGTATTTCTCTCTTTATGTTCACGTAAGGTAGCGAACCTTATGCCACCGGGCCTCTACTAACCCAGTGTTCCCATGGGACCCGAATTTCCGGGGTTCAGCTCCACTCACTCTTACTTTCACTCACTCAGATACACCTTGTTTTTCTTTTCTGTACAGAAAATACCACTCCCTGTGACCGGCTACTTTGCCCCAGAGGTAATACAGTTTAAACAAAATCTCAAGGTAATCTGCTTCTGAAATCGGATAGTTATGTGCTATTGTATTAAACGTATACTATCCCATCTTTAATTGAACAACTATCGTGTGATTTGTACTTTGCGCCCGCAATCCTACGCAACCTTGCATAACCACGCGACTGTGCGTGCATTTACGCCACGTGCGTGCTCCTGTTCTTTGTCCGTACCACATGTACAAACGTGCGTCCGCAACTCAATAAACCACACAATCTCTATAAATGTGAGCAATACAAACTACTATCGCTCACTAACATAACCCACACTTGTTCTGTATAAACCTTTACGACCAGACCAGAACTGCGTTTTGTGTTTTATAATTACACCCTTAACACACTTATTTCAAATGTATCTATATAGCAAACAAATGTATCCGATTTCACACAGATCTATAATGACTGTAATAACCTATGGACCTATGGCAGCAGTATGTGAGAGGGTATGCAAAGTATCGGTACGCTTTGTGTACGCTTTTGGCGGCAAAAAATTTTACACAGATTTTTAAATAGCTTTTTACCCGTTTCCTCTGGGTTCTGTCAGCACCTCTGTAGACTAGACAGAGCAGACGCGATCTAACGGCACACAAAGGAGGGTATTAAAACATCCAAGCAACCAGGAAAAGGTTTTACTTAAAGATGAGTTTTCACCCTTTGCTGATAGATCAAAGTCTGCTGTGGTCTGCCGTCTATGAGTATGTGAAAAACCGTATCGAGCCCCAATTGATAAAGCTGATTAACTGACAGGATAGAAAAAGCAATACCGTTAACTTATATTTGTGCAGGCCGCTGCGACCGCTGAGCATGTGTGTGTAACCCCTAACAGATGCGTACACGTTGCGTAAGCACACCATCACGCTGTAAGCACGGAGTAGCTACACGGGAGGCAGAATACACTTTATAACCCCTAGCAGGAAAGGAACACGACACCAATTGCATTTAAATATGTTTGGGTCCGACCCACCAACAGTTATTTACTAACGGGGTTACAATAATAATACAATCACAATAAGATACAGGCTACAATCAATGATACATACGTTTGTTTCGCAAGCGCCACCCGGTCCATGTCCTTGGTCAGTCAAGACAGATGACTTTCAGAGAATCTGTGGCCGGCCAGGCAGCTTGGCTTTTTATATATTTGTTCAGTTCATGATACAATAGACACTGTATGCTCTTCTTCCATTGGTTCGGGGGTGAGACATATCCTGTGCACTGGGGATCATTGGTCAGCTCAAGCGGTGGGCGATGGCTACGTCTTCAGATGTGATTTCTGTTGTTTGCATCTGAGTTCCCGCCCCATGACCAGTTAAACCCATCACATTAATCATACATAAATCTGGTATTATTAATAACTTATTGTTGCAATATGTGACAATATTCTCATACCCAACAGATTATGGGACCCTGAACAATATGATCCCACACATGATATGATGTATATATACATATACATACATACACACACATATATTCCTGCTATTGCAATTTGTTAGGATATATATATATATATATACTTCCAAGAGTTTAGACTATAAATGTTATTACCTCAGATATCTAAATGTCTGGTATGTAGTTTGTCAGCTGTTGCTAATTGAGTTCTTTCCAGTTAAACAAGGTTTCTGGATATTGGCCCTCATTCCGAGTTGTTCGCTCGCCAGCTGCTTTTAGCAGCATTGCACACGCTAAGCCGCCGCCCTCTGGGAGTGTATCTTAGCATAGCAGAATTGCGAATGAAAGATTCGCATAATTGCGAATAGAAATTTCTTTGCAGTTTCTGAGTAGCTCGGGACTTACTCTGCCACTGCGATCAGTTCAGTGTGTTTCGTTCCTGGTTTGACGTCACAAACACACCCAGCGTTCGCCCAGACACTCCCCCGTTTCTTCAGACACTTCCGCGTTTTTCCCAGAAACGCCAGCGTTTTTCCGCACACACCCATAAAACGGCCAGTTTCCGCCCAGAAACACCCATTTCCTGTCAATCACACTCCGATCACCAGAACGATGAAAAATCCTCGTTATGCCGTGAGTAAAATACCTAACTTTTGAGTAAAATAACTACCCGCATGCGCTCTGCGAACCTTGCGCATGCGCAGTAAGTGACTAATCGCAATATAGCGAAACTCGGCAAAGAGCGAACAACTCGGAATGAGGGCCCTTGTCTTCTTGTTTGTCCTAGCTTCAAGTAAGACAATGACAGTCCAGTATTTACTGTCTTCGACAGATACTGGACAACTCTAGAACAATGGGGGTGACCAAAGGTATTTGCCTTCTTCATAGGATTACAAAGCTTTGCGTAAACAAGTCAGTCTGGTACATTGTGCTTGAGTTTCTAGGAGAATAATTTATGTGTGAACAGTTACTTGCTATTAGAAGGATGTACAGTGTGTGATTTATGCATTATATGGGTAAAATATTGAATATGGCTTTTGATGGCTTTTCCGTGTGAATGCGTATTTTACCGTATTTACCCATAGCTCGTGCTAACCCGCAAGACCGCGTGAGTGGTTATATGTAGCTTGCGTGTATGTGTACGCACGACAGAACAAGCACCCGCACGGAGGCCATCTGTGTGGTGTATGTACGTGATGAGTGTGCCTATAATATTTTCGACTTTGACAATGACTGTCGACTGTCTTCCTCATGCTCAAACATCAATGTATTCTTCCTGGTGATCGTGTCATCCACTCAGCAATTGTGAGGTGAGGCATGAGTTACAGAAGTTCTCTCACTAGAATCCTGGCATAATACACATCAGTGTGTTTAAATCAGAGCTAATAAGGTATTGTGTGGGTTTTTTTTCTTCTCTTTTAAATTATTTGGTTTAGTAGAAATATGTTCACTAATATTTCCAACTCTATAGAAAAGAGGTTATACACCACAGCACATCGATGTGGAACACATAACTCATATTCCAGCCAGTTCCTGTTCCACCTGACACAGGTCCAGGAACTCATGTTTGTTTAAGCAGACAGCACTGATTATAGGGGCCAGCTGGCGGCGCTGATGACCAGGAGGGTCCGCTGCTGATGCTAATGACCAGGGAGACCCACTGCCGGCGCTGATAAGAAGTGACTCTGAATTGTCAGCGTTCGGGGTCTTACCGGAACGCTGGGGCCGCGGGCGGGCTTCACGGGCGGCCGGGCAGCGGCGGTGGAGGGCTGCGGCGCTGGGTTCAAGGGTACAGGCAGCGGTTATGGCGTTGAGGGGGTCCGCTCATGGCGGGGGGACGCCGCTGCAGCAGCTCACTCTCGCTAAGCCGTTGCCTAGGAGACCAGGGGCAGTGAGCAGCATGTTGTCAGAAAAGGTCTGCATTACCGGGCGCCGCCATGTTGGAGACCAAGTTTCTGACATAATTCCTGTTCCTAGTGTTCCAGCCAATCCAGGGAGACTTCTTCCTATAAAAGGGGCTGGTTTAGGACAGGGATGCCAGTGCTTCAAGTTACAACACTGTTGTAGGTGCTTTAGCCTGTGCTCCCAGGATTCCTGCTGTATTCTGGTACTTCTAACCCTGCTTTGCCAGTTCTCAGTTGCTGCTGCAGTTTTCCCATTCCTAGCCTGCTGCTGCCCGTGGAGACGCTCTTGGAAAACCCGGTTCAGTAAGACCCTTTGGGCACGGATGACCCCGGGTCTCTTGCCTCGTCCTCCAAGCCACAGTCCGCAGATTCTTGCTTCCAGCCAAGTCCTCGAACCACCATTCACAGTCCTCAGCTCGTTATCTCCAGCTTCATCTTTCAAGCCACAGTCTACAGTTCTCAGTCTCCAGTCATGACCCAAACTACCGTCCACAGTTCTCAGCTCCTCTACCGCAGTTTCATCTCATAAGTCGCAGTCCACGGTTCTTGTCTTCAGCCTCGTTTTACTCTCACCCACAGTTCCACAGTTCTTTGTCTACGACCACGTTCTCAAGTCACCGTTCATCAACCTCAGTTTTCTACCTCTGCTCTGTACATAATAAATACTTTCCATTGACTCTCAAACTCCGCCTACATCCTTCATTGCTCCGTATCCCATGCAAAGGAACTATATCCAACCCCCTCATTTTGTTCTTCCCCAGCCTGCTACCTCCTTGGGCAAGTCTCAACTGCCGGATCCCCAAACTTTGCTAGACGTGACAGTAAGCACTGGCCCAATGGATTCGACGGGTGATCAGGCCTCAGGAGGAGATTCAACCGCAGATATCTGGTCTCGCTTAAGTAAGCAGAAGGCCACACAATCTCAAATTGTGCAGTTCATGCAGAGTATGTCCGAACGTCTCGATTCTCTCTGTGTTGCCATGACGGCTCCTCAAGTTCCTACAGCTGCTCCCACATTAGCACCTCCGGTTCCGCTTCCTCCTGTGCCAGGCCCACTTCCACGGTTGCATTTGCCATCTCCCAGTAAATTCGATGGGAATCCAAAGCAATGCCGTGGGTTTCTTAACCAGTGTGAAATCCAGTTCGAACTACAGTCGGCCAGTTTCCCATCAGCACGAACCAAGGTAGCCTATATCATTTCTTTACTTACTGGGCAAGCATTGGAATGGGCGTCACCATTGTGGGAGAGGTCGGATCCAATCCTGTCTAACTACTCGGAGTTTGTAGCCGCCTTTCGAAGAATCTTCGACGAACTGGGCAGGACTTCTGCTGCCTCATTGGAGATCCTGCGCCTGCGTCAGGGCACGCGTACGGTCAGTCAGTACGTGATCCAGTTTCATACTCTCTCCTCTGAACTGAACTGGAATGAGGAGGCTCTCATCGCAGCTTTCTGGAGCGGTCTCTCCGAGAGGATCAAAGATGTCCTCGCGACTCAGGACGTACCTGATAAGTTGGATAAGTTAATTTCCCTATGCAATAAATTAGACTTAAGTTACAGAGAACGCTGTATGGAGAAATCACGGTCAGATCGTCCCAGGCCTCGAGTCGTTCCTCCACCAACACCATCAACTCCAACTACTGAGGAACCCATGCAGATCCATCGTTCCCGTCTTTCCAATGAGGAACGTCAGAGACGGCGACAAGGGAACTTATGCCTGTACTGTGGTGCATCTGATCATTTTGTTAAATCTTGTAGCCAACGTCCGGGAAACGTCCGCTCCTAGCTTGTGCCAGAGAGGTCAAGCTAGGAGAATTCTCAGAATTACTTGCCAAGAAAGAGTCAGTCTTGTTAACCCACCTGGAGCTTCCTTCTTCCTCTCTTCTCATCCCTGCACTACTCGACTCCGGAGCCTCCGAAAGTTTTATTACATCAGCTCTGGTCAAACGATCTGGGATACAAACGGTCCGTTTGGATCGTACCATCTCAATTACTGCTGTGGATGGAAGTCATATTCCTGAGGGAATTATCACTCTTCGTACAATTCCTCTTAAGATGAAGGTTGGAGCTCTTCATTCGGAGAACATCTCTTTCCTAGTAATTCCCAAAGCCTCTCACAAACTGATCCTAGGATTTCCATGGTTAAGTAGACACAATCCCCACATAGATTGGCAAACCATGGATGTTCTTTCCTGGGGACGAAACTGCTTCCAAAACTGTTTGCCCTCTGTAAGACCTCTCTGCTCTTCTAGTCCTTCCAGCCTCCCTGCAGAATACCAGGCCTTCCAAGATGTTTTTAGTAAGCATGGGGCGGACACCTTGCCTCCGCATCGCACTTGGGATTGTCCCATTGATCTGGTACCCGGTAAGACACCTCCCCGAGGTCGAATCTACCCGCTCTCACTCCCTGAGACTCAGGCCATGTCGGAGTATATCCGGGAGAACTTGGAAAAAGGGTTCATTAGGTCATCCACCTCTCCGGCTGGGGCGGGGTTTTTCTTTGTCAAAAAGAAGGATGGGGGTCTGCGGCCCTGTATTGACTATAGAGGTCTCGATGACATTACAATTAAGAACAGATATCCATTACCTCTAATTCCAGAACTGTTTGACCGTGTTAAAGGAGCTACTGTATTCACTAAGCTGGACTTACGGGGAGCCTACAACCTTATACGTATTCGCCCAGGTGACGAATGGAAGACGGCTTTTAATACCCGCGACGGCCACTACGAATATCTGGTAATGCCTTTCAGCCTATGTAACGCCCCAGCCGTCTTTCAAGAATTCGTTAATGAAATCTTCAGAGATCTCCTCTATGACTGCTTGGTGGTTTACTTGGATGACATCCTCATTTTTTCTAGGGATCTGAAGACCCATCGAGAACAAGTCAAACAAGTTCTAACTCGTTTACGGAGAAATCAACTATTTTGTAAGCTCGAGAAGTGCACCTTCGAAGTACCCACGATTCCATTCCTCGGTTACATCCTTTCAGGGCAGAAATTGCAGATGGATCCCGCTAAAGTCCAAGCGATTCAGGATTGGTCACTTCCAGCTTCCCTTAAGGGAGTTCAATGTTTCCTGGGGTTTGCTAACTTCTACCGAAGATTCATTCAGAATTATTCCTCTGTCATAGCCCCCATAACAGCATTAACCAGGAAAGGAGCTGATCCAGCCAAATGGTCTCCAGAGGCTTTAGAAGCCTTTTCATCGTTAAAGAAGGCCTTCATGACCGCTCCTGTTCTTCGACAACCTGATCTCAGTCGTCCGTTCCTGGTGGAAGTCGATGCCTCCACGGTAGGAGTGGGAGCAGTTTTATCTTAGCTCTTCGAGGACAAGAAAGTCCATCCATGTGCGTTCTTCTCGCGAAGATTCTCCCCCGCTGAGCCTTGGGGAGCAAGAATTACTAGCAATTAAGTTAGCCTTTGAGGAGTGGAGGTATTTGTTGGAGGGAGCTCAGCATCCAATCTCGGTAACCACGGATCATAAGAACCTCCTGTATCTACAGTCAGCCCGATGTCTGAATCCACGTCAAGCAAGATGGGCACTCTTCTTTACCCGTTTCAACTTTAAACTTAGTTACCACCCAGGGTCCCTCAACAAAAAGGCAGATGCATTATCTCATTCCTTGAGTTCTGAAGAACCCTCTGACCGTTCAAAAGAACAATACATCTTAGACTCCACCTCTTTTTCAGCAACCAATACCTCTCCACTTCCTCCTCCAGGAAAGATCTTCGTTGCTCCAAATCTTCGCAAGAGACTGCTTACATGGGCTCACTCCTCCTCCTTCATGGGCCATGCGGGTGGTCATAAAACGCTCAAATTCATTCAGCGCTCCTACTGGTGGCCATATCTCAGGACTGATGTACAGGAATTCGTGGCTGTCTGTCCAAAGTGTGCTCAGCATAAAAGTCCTAAAGGTCCTCCAGCCGGGTTACTTCATCCGCTACCTGTGCCGCAAAGACCATGGACACATATTTCTATGGACTTTATTACTGATTTGCCTGTGTCTGGCGGACGGAACACCGCGTGGGTCATAGTTGATCGATTTTCTAAAATGGCACACTTTGTTCCCCATGCCAGTCTTCCATCAGCATCCCAGCTGGCAAAATTATTCATAGCAGAGATTTTTCGTCTCCATGGATTACCGCAGGAAATCGTATCTGATAGAGGTCCCCAGTTTGTGGCCAAGTTTTGGAGATCCCTATGTTCTGCTCTTGGCGTGAAATTGAATTTCTCCTCAGGATATCATCCTCAAACGGATGGTCAAACAGAGTGAACCAGGACCTGGAGACATTTCTGCGTTTATTCATGTCCTCCTCTCAGGACGACTGGCTGGACTTCCTCCCATTTGCAGAATTTGCCCATAACAATCTTTATCACTCTGCCACAAAATCTTCTCCGTTTTTCATTAATTATAATTATCATCCGAAAGTTCCTGACTTCCAACTTCTGCCTACACTCGAGGTTCCTGCCGCAGAGTCAACACTTAGACAATTTACTGAAACCTGGAAACAAATTCACAAGGCCTTGCTCAAGACATCCAAGAAGTATAAGACCTACGCAGATCTAAAGCGAAAAGCGGTACCAACTCTTAAAGTGGGAGATCGGGTTTGGGTTTCCACACGTAACCTAAGATTGAAGGTTCCTACTAAGAAGTTTGCTCCCAGGTTTATTGGGCCCTACCCAATCGAAAGAGTTTTGAATCCTGTGGCTTACAAGGTGAAGTTACCTCCACATTTAAGAATCCCTAACGCTTTTCATATTTCTCTCTTAAAACCGTTGGTACTCAATCGATTCAGAGCTGCTCTACCTAAATCACCCAAGATCCAGTCAACACAAGGAGACGAATTTGAGATTCATAAGATCCTCGACTCCCGCAAACGATATGGTCGCCTCCAGTACCTAGTTGATTGGAAGGGATATGGACCTGAGGAAAGGTCCTGGGTAAAGGAAGAGGACGTCCATGCCCCAAGACTTCTTCGGACATTTCATGCCAAATTTCCAGCTAAACCTTATAGGTGTCCGGAGTCCACCCGCAAAGGGGAGGGTACTGTCAGCGTCCGGGGTCTTACCGGAACGCTGGGGCCGCGGGGCGGGCTTCAGGGGCGGCCGGGCAGCGGCGGTGGAGGGCTGCGGCGCTGGGTTCAAGGGTACAGGCAGCGGTAATGGCGTTGAGGTGGTCCGCTCGTGGCGGCGGGATGCCGCTGCAGCAGCTCGCTCTCGCTAAGCCGTTGCCTAGGAGACCAGGGGCAGTGAGCAACATGTTGTCAGAAAAGGTCTGCATTACCGGGCGCCGCCATGTTGGAGACCAAGTTTCTGACATAATTCCTGTTCCTAGTGTTCCAGCCAATCCAGGGAGACTTCTTCCTATAAAAGGGGGCTGGTTTAGGACAGGGATGCCAGTGCTTCAAGTTACAACCCTATTGTAGGTGCTTTAGCCTGTGCTCCCAGGATTCCTGCTGTATTCTGGTACTTCTAACCCTGCTTTGCCAGTTCTCAGTTGCTGCTGCAGTTTTCCCATTCCTAGCCTGCTGCTGCCCGTGGAGACGCTCTTGGAAAACCCGGTTCAGTAAGACCCTTTGGGCACGGACGACCCCGGATCTCTTGCCTCGTCCTCCAAGCCACAGTCCGCAGATTCTTGCTTCCAGCCAAGTCCTCGAACCACCATTCACAGTCCTCAGCTCGTTATCTTCAGCTTCATCTTTCGAGCCACAGTCTACAGTTCTCAGTCTCCAGTCACGATCCAAACTACCGTCCACAGTTCTCAGCTCCTCTACCGCAGTTTCATCTCATAAGTCGCAGTCCACGGTTCTTGTCTTCAGCCTCGTTTTACTCTCACCCACAGTTCCACAGTTCTTTGTCTACGACCACGTTCTCAAGTCACCGTTCATCAACCTCAGTTTTCTACCTCTGCTCTGTACATAATAAATACTTTCCATTGACTCTCAAACTCCGCCTACATCCTTCATTGCTCCGTATCCCATGCAAAGGAACTATATCCAACCCCCTCATTTTGTTCTTCCCCAGCCTGCTACTTCCTTGGGCAAGTCTCAACTGCCGGATCCCCAAACTTTGCTAGACGTGACATGAATGACAAAAGTAGATGGACGATCCTGGCCAATGTCCACCTACTTATTCAGTTGTGGGAGACGGAAGAAGGGGGGGGGAGGTTTACAACTTCCCCCTACACTAAAATTATTAGTTTTGGTAGAAACAAACATTTCATTTCCCAACTAGTTGGAACAACAGTTTTTTGGCGTTTACCAGCATGTGGGAGCAAACGGCTGATTATCTTTCGCTCCCATACATTGCCAGATTAACATTCAAACCAGCCAACTAGTTGGTACGATATAGGGACATGCGGTGAGGAAAATGGCTTAAGAGGCACTAGCTAGTACCAGAGCCAGATTTACACACAATAAATGAGCCCATAGGTGCATGTGGGCATTATACACAGGTGCAGCAGTATATACATGTGGGCATTATACACAGGTGTAGCAGTATACACTGCTGGAAATTTGGTGAGTTTTGATCAGAAATGTGCGTAAAAGGTAGACAGGGCAAGCACTGTTTCATCTGCCATAGACTTTTTACTCCAGAGTTTTGACTATAAAAATTATTAGAATAATACAAAGCAGATAATTATAATTTCTCCGGCAGGGTCCACAGGTTATCCACAGGATAACATTGGGATATGATGAAGCGACAGCGGATTTGCACCAATCGGTCAAAGCTTTTCGTCCTCCCAGCATGCAATGGGCTCCTGGCTCTGACAAACCAGTTTTCTATTTGATGTGGCAGGAGCCAGACCATGGTCAATGGGCTGCTGGTTTTTAGCAGCCATAAGTTTTCTTATTTTATTTTTATAGTCTTACTATTTTTTTTGAGTGATCTTTCTAAAAAGCGTCTTATACGTACCTTAGAAAGAGTCACTCCAACAACTCTCTGCCGGGCCGCGACAATGCTTACCCACGAGTACAGTGCTGTTTCGGTGGGTGTATGTGTCGGATAAACTAGCAGGTCCAGCAGACGTTACCAGGATGTGGCCGGACTACGGGGAGAAGGTAAGGCATCGGTTCCGCTTAGAGGGGGAATACGGACACAGCCGCACTGCTTTGGAAGGAGACTACCAAACAGTCGCAGACGCAGCTGCCACCTTGGGCGCACCAGCGCTAGCCCTTAGGGATCAAATGCTCCAGGAGTAGAATGAGGCCGCGATCTCTAGGGTTGATGTCAGCAGTGGGGAGTTAGACGCTCTCCTGATCACCCCTCCCCGCGGTTCATGACCAGTTTCCTCCTAGTCTTCCGCCATAAACTGTTTTCCCGCTTCCATCTGAAATGTTGTGTACTAAGGGACCCAGTCGCAGCATAGTCTGCTGTGTGACTGGTGCATCAGTGTTCACTTGGGTGTCTGTGTTCACTATAGGTTCACAGAGCGGCGGTGTACACTAATAGCGTCTGCATCCACTCAGCGTTCGCAGATGTATTGATCGATCCTGGAAGCAGGGTAAGTCTCCCTGTATCCCACTCTACTGAATATGGGTTATACAGCAGTAAGTCTCTACCTTTTGAGTATGAATAGTTGGATAAGTGCATAATGCATATGAGTCTGATAACATTACTGTGGTTTCTTTCGCTATGCGTCTAAATATGGTTAAAACTAAGTAATGCAGTAATATGTACTCCTACATACTTGAAATGTATCTGTAGTTGATTATATGCCCATATTGCTTATTATACTAATGTATAACGTGACTGACTGCTAGTGTGATTGCTGACTTTACTATAATTCTGTCAGTTTTTTTCTATCTATTCCGATCCTCAATGCTGGGGTATAGCAGGGTATGGTCAGATTGTATGTCACTTTAACACATCTTAAAGTGATTACGGTCACAAATTGTGTAGTACACTGTTTAAAAGTGTTGATTATTTATCATGTCTAAGAGCGGCAAAGGTGAGGAAGATACACTCACAGCAACACCAACACTCTTATCATGTTTGTCTTGCAAAGCTGGGTTAACCTCTCAGGATCTGGTTCAGGATGGTTTGTATACAAATTGTTTTAGCTTTCAACAAGGTCTCTTGAATAGTACAAGGCAGATACAGGTGCAAGTTGATCTCCCTTGGGTGATGTTTGCACAAACATTATCCAGTATAGCTGAGCAGATAATTCCAACTTCTGTACCAGGAATAGGTTACACAATTAACCCTTACATTCAGCTTCCCACCTGTGGTTTATCACTTCCAGCAACAGCCTCTCAAAAGAAACAGGCTGAAAAGCCAGTGGTAAGTAAATCTACATCTTCACAGTCTACACATGTTTCAGATGAGGATTCTGATACTAAGAGGAGAAGGTAGGCCTCAGCTTAGTGGACATAGCTGAGATAATTAAGGCAATGAAAGCCATCAGTTAAGACTGAGTTTCCAGGGTCAGATCAGCTGACGGAAATCATGGAAGAGGCTTGGGCTATGCCCAGTAAGAAGTGTAGAATTCCTAGAAAATGGAATTCCAATTATCCTCTTCCAGCTGGGGATTGCTTAAAGAGGGAGGTGGCACCGAAAGTAGATACGCATGTTATTCGATTAGTGCGAAAATCTACATTACCTCTGCCTTCAACATCATGAAATTATGTCACGGATAGGAGAGTGGATGGTTTTAAAAACAAAACAAAACATTTTTCCCTGTCTGGGGCAGTCATAAGGCCAGCCATGGCTTCAGCTTGTATGGCAAAAGCAGTGGCTGCCTGGGCTGATGCATTGGAAGGAGATCTTTCAATGGCATCTAGAGAGCAAAAATCCCATATGGAAAATATAAAACAGGCTGCAATGTTCTTGGAAGAAGCAGCTTTGGATGTGGGTACAATTGCCTCCAGGGCATCAGATTTAACAGTAGCCGCTCGCAGAGCAGTTTGGCTACGTACATGGAAAGCTGATTCAGAATCTAAAAAGGTTTTGGAGTCTCTACTTTTCTCTAGAGATATTCTTTTTGGTAAGGAATTGACAGATATTTTGTAGTCAGAAACAGACTCCATGAAAGTAAAGTTTCCTTGCACATACAGATTCAAACTTAAAGTCCCAGCTTTTTGGCCCTTTCGTTTGCAAGGAATAGCTAAAGGGAAAAGTGATGGCAAACAGCTCCAATACAGGTCTGGTAAGATGAAAAGGCATTGGGCTACCAGAGGACCGGTTGGTAAAACAGAAAATAAGCCATCAGCCTGATGGTGCGGGCCTCTACATGGAGGATTCCAGGGTGGGGGGCCGACTTCTTCAGTTTGCTCAGATCTGGCAGCAGTCTACAACCGATGCCTGGGTGCAGGAAGCTGTATCTCTCGGTTATGCATTTGCCTTCAAGAAACACTCTCCTTAAAGTTTTTTTGCACCAGCCCATCTCGGGTAGAGACAAAGGCCAGGGCTTTGCAAGAGGCGGTTATTTATTTATTTATTACCACTTCTTTATATAGCGTACACATATTCCGCAGCGCTTTACAGAGAATATTTGGCCATTCACATCAGTCCCTGCCTCAGTATAGTTTACAATCTATATTCCCTATCACATGTACACACAGACACATTCACACTAGTATTCATTTTTTGTTTGGAAGCCAGTTAACCTACCAGTATATTTATGCATTGTGGGAGAAAACCGGAGTACCCGGAGGAAACCTATGCAAGTACAGGAAGAATACACAACCTCTGCATAGTTAGGGCCATGGTTGGAATTTAACCCATGACCTCAGTGATGTGAGGCAGTAATGCTAACCATTACACCATCCGTACTGCCCAGTACAGCGGTTCAGAAATTGCTTCAGTCAGGGGTAATCATTCCAGTTCCTCCTGCACAACGAGGACAGGGTTTTTACTCCAACCTGTTTCTAGTCCAGAAGCCAAAAGGGTCATTCCAGCCCATACTCAATCTCAAAGTGCTGAACAAGTACATTTGGGTACCTCAGTTTCAGATGGAGACTTTACATTCCATCATTTTGGCCATGGAGCCAGGGGATTATATGGTATCATATATATTGGTAGATGCTCAATTAGCTTAGTGATATCATTCAGGTGCTCGAAAGGGAGGGGTATTTCTAAGCAAGAAAAAAAGGCATTTGTTTCCCCCAGCACCCTGAATGATAACCGTAACCAGATATAAATTCCACATAATAATAGAATTCAGAGATCGTTACACATGTGTGAATAGGCCCCAAAGCCGCATCAAGGCGTCTCTGTATATTTGGGGTCCCTAGCGCTATATCTAGGTGCATGGTGTGGCACCCCAAAACACCAGCATAAGTCAGAAAGCCCAGCGTAGCATACCAGTGAAAAAACTATAGTGTTAATAAATTAGTATTTAGGAAGCCGAAGCTATAGAAAAAGTGATACAAAAATGAAATGCAATTAAAATAGAGAAATAGTGTTAATAGTGTTAAAGAATTAAAAATTAATTAATTTTTTAACACTATTTCTCTATATGTAACGAAGATCTCTGAATTCTATTATTATGTGTAATTTATATCTGGTTACGGTTATCATTCAGGGTGCTGGGGGAAACAAATGCCTTTTTTTCTTGATTATATGGTATCCCCGGATATACAAGATGTTTACCTACATGTTCCTATAGCACTGTCCCATCAGTGCTATCTCAGGTTCGCTATACTCCAACAGCATTTTCAGTTCCAGGCCCTACCTTTTGGATTAGCCACAGCCCCCAGAGTATTTACCAAAATGATGGTGTAATGGCAGCTTATCTCCGCCAGCAGGGGATAAGAATTTTTCCATAGCTCGACGATCTTTTAATCCTGGCACAGTCTTAGGAATTGCTCTTGTGTCATCGGCAACAGACAATAACATGTCTGCAGAAGCATGGGTGGCTCATAAATTGGGCAAAAGCGTCTCTGGTTCCGTCACAGCGGATGACTCTCTTGGGGCTGTACTGGATTCAAGCCTTCAAAGAGTATTTTTACCTCTTAACAAGATATCCAAAGTTCAGTCAAGGATTCAGGAGCTGTTACACAGTCAAAGGGTATCCATTCACGCAGCAATGCGTGTGATGGGATTGATGGTGTCAACATTCGACATGGTGGAGTATGCGCAGTTCCACTCGAGGCCTCTGCAGTATCTGATCCTTGCCCAATGGAATGGGATTCATTAGCTGATAAAAATGCAGACTATGGTTCTTATGGTGAAAGTAAGGATGTCGCTAGCCTGGTGGCTACAGACATCCCATCTGGACAATGGGAGACCCTTTTGGATATCAGATTGGAAAATTCTGACAACAGATGCCAGTCTCCAGGGCTGGGGATCAGTGTCAGGAAGGTTGTGTTTCCAGGGGCAGTGGACCAAGGAAGAAGGTTGCCTGCCAATAAATATATTGGAACTTCAGGCCATATACATGGCACTGAGTCAGGCAAAGGACATCGTTCGGGGAAAACCAGTTCAGATCCACTGGGACAATGCAACGACAGTAGCATACCTCAACCATTAGGGAGTAACTCACAGCCAACAAGCTATGAAGGAGGTAAGTCACACACTAAAGTGGGCAAAACTTCATCATCCAGCCTTGTCTGCAATGTTCATTCTGGGAGTCCTAAACTGGGAAGCGGATTTTCTCAGTCGACACGCCATTCAGGCAAGTGAATGGGTTCTACACCCGGAGGTCCAGACTCTAGACGACAAGTGGGGATGCTTCTCTAATGACACTGGTACCATCTACGTAGAACCTTAATGCACGGATCACGTCCAGCGATATAACTCCCGCAGAAAAAGTCCAGACGCTAAATGGCTGGGACAATATTTCCTTTTGTTAAGGTGGAAGTTAGTCATCACCTTAAGAAGATACCCAGATCTAGTTCTGCAAACTACTTTCTCTGGATAAACAATCAGAACTGGGGGACAATATGACAATCCCTAAGTCTGATATTCTTCTAGCTGACGACTCAGTCAGTAGAAAAGACACTTTAGCTGTCAACCATTTGTAATCCATATTTTTAAGTGGTTCAAATGGGGCAACTTGCAGGATTTTCAGTACTAACCAAGTCCCATGGCACTTTAGGCAAAACAACCAAAGGTTGATGCGAAGCATATCCTGGAAAAAAAGATACGCACATCCTGTAAGTTGGTTATTTACTTTTGGAACTCTACAGTTGATGCTGACCCTTCCTTCTCTCAAGGAAGCCATTCATTCCTGTAGGAATGCTATGACACTGGAACTCTGAAAAAATTCTTGGGGCCATTCACCTACAGCAACTGGTGTTTGCAGATGTTTTCCCATCCAAGTACTCACCAGGCCCAACACTGCATAGCTTCCCAGATCTTGTGAGATTGGGCATATCAAGTGTGGTGTAGCTGTAGGTTTTCTTTCACTGTACCAAAGAATATAGGCTGGCCATATTTGGTGATATATACGAGCTACGAAAGGTTTCCTTGCTCTGAGACTGTCTGAAAGTATCCTCTTGACCTGAGGATAAAGGTTTCAATGGCCACGCTGTCAAAGACAGCCGACTCACATGTCTGTGATAACCAGTACCCTGCATCAGTAGGTCTGGACGTTGAGGAAGCAGAAGTAGAGCATCCATTGCCATTCTCTGCTATTCTTCCTGTTTAAACTTACCACCCTGGGTAATAGGGTATTTAGAGGAAAACTCATCTGCCAGATGAAGGTCCTGTCTCACCGATAAGGCATCCACAACGATCGCCCTGGGATCCTTTGTTCCATATGTGAGTACTTTGTTGTTCAACCAAGACGTTCGGAGATACATCTCTAGCACGCACCACTTGTTTGCTAGATTCCGGAAGATCTCTGGGTGTAGAGCCCATTCCCTCATCTGAATGGTGTATTGACTTGAAAAAGTCCTATTACCTGTTTATGATTCTCGGACTGAAAACAGCAGACAAGGCTTGGATGATGAAATCCATCCTCTTAGGTATGTGACTTACCTTCTTCATCCCCTTTTCGGCTGAGAGTTACTTCCCGATGTAGAGGTACTCTAGTGCCGTTGTCTTGTCCGAGCGGAACTGGACTGGTTTTCACATGAAGACTGTCCCGTGCCTACACCGGTGCCCTGTATAAAGCCCGAGGTTTCAACCTTTATTGGTAGACAGCACTTTGGGAACACAATCTCCTTGACACTAATCCTAGTGTCAGCATCTTCCCAATCTGATATCAAAAGGATTTTCCTTTGTCCCGCTGGGATGTCTGTAGCCACCAGGCTAATGACCTTCTTACTTTTCTCGTAAGTACCATAGTCGGTCTTTATTATCTGATGCAATCCATTATTACTTGCCACACCTTGTATCCCCAGCTGGTCTCTCTAGGTACCAGCCAGGCCCACACTGCTAATCTTCCATGATTCCATGAAGTCTGAATCCTGGATGACATCTCGCCACCTCAAACTGAATATTTCAAAGACAGAGTTAATTATATTTCCACCGGCCAATAGTAGGTACCAACCTGATATCTCTATCACTGTTGAAAACTCGACTATCTACCCTACCCCACAAGCTCGCTGCCTAGGTGTCATCCTTGACTCTGATCTGTCCTTTGTTCCCCACATTCAATCTGTCTCAAGATCATGTTACATGCATCTAAAAAACATATCCAAAATACGACCATACCTTACACAAGACACTGCTAAAACTCTAATCCACGCTCTCATTATCTCCCGCATTGATTATTGCAATAGTCTCCTAACTGGTTTTCCCAAAACGAGACTCTCACCACTACAATCCATTCTCAATGCAGCGGCGAGGCTTATCTTCCTCGCTAGACGTTCATCATCTACAGATCCACTCTGTCAGTCCCTCCATTGGTTACCTGTACTCTACCGCATTCAATATAAAATACTTTTACTCACACACAAGGCCATTTACCAAACTACACCAACGTAAGTCACTTCGCTTATCTCAAAATATCTCCCAACCCGACCTCTTCGCTCTTCACAAGACCTGCGTCTCTCATCCACACTCATTACTTGCTCCTACTCACGACTGCAGGACTTTCATCGGGCTGCACCCACTCTGTGGAATGCCCTACCACGCACAATAAGACTCTCCTCTAGTCTCCAAACCTTCAAGCGTTCCCTGAAAACTCACCTCTTTAGGCAAGCATATCAAATTCCAGAACCGCCCACATAACTTTCATAAACCTTCTTATCAAATTGCATCCACTCTGTACAGTCCACACATATCCTCACATGTCTTCTCATTCTTCACTTTCCCTTCCTCTCAAACCTGGTTCATCATTGCTGTATGACCATATCATACAGCCCTCCAAGAACCTTTGCAATCTGGCGAACAACTATGCAATAGATAGCACCTTTCCTTGTGTACACATGCCTATTTCCCTATGGATTGTACGCTTGTGAGCAGGGCCTTCCTACCTCTATGACTGTTTGTTATCACCCAGTTTGTTATTGTTTGAAATTTGTAAAGCGCAACGGAATTTGCTGCGCTATATAAGAAACTGTTAATAAATAAATAAATAAGTCTGGGCATATCCAGTGTGGCGTGGTTGTAGATTCTACTAGGTAAGAATCAGATGCTGTAGAAACGTAGAGTGGAATTGTGCATACTCCCTCTTGTCGATGCAGATACCTTCAAACCCATCCCCGCATTGCTGCGTGAATAGATACCGTTTGACTGTGTGGCGATTCTTAAATCCTATAGTGAACCTTGGATTTATTGTTGCGAAGTAAAAGATTACTCTCTGCAGACGTAATCCAGTACAGCCCACAAGTTAGTCATCCGATGTGACGAAACTGGAGCCGATTTTCCCCAAGTTATGAGTCACTTGCCTGAAAAATCATTTTTGCTGTTGCCGATGACAAGAGCAATCTCTGTGACTGTGCCAGGATTAAAAGATCCTAGGTATGGGAAAAAACCTTAACCCCTGCTGGCGGAGATAAGGTGCCCTATATTTCTGGTAAATAGTCCGGGACTGTGGCTAACCCAAAAGGTAAAGCCTAAACTGAAAAAATGCTTTTCTGGAGGAATAGCCGAACCTTGTAAAACGCTGATGGACAAAGGTATAGGAACATGTAGGTAAGCCTCCTGTATCTCCAGGGATCCATAAAAAAAACCCTGGCTCCATGCACCACATAAGGAACATATGATTCCATGTTTCCAAATGTATTTGCTCAGCATTTTTCGGATTTAGAATGAGCCGAAATGACTCATTTGTCTTCCGATTAAGCCAGGTTGAAGTAAAAACTTGCCCTCGTTTGCCAGAGGAACTGGAATGACTATTCCTGACCAAAGTAATTTTCTCACCTGCTTCTTGCAAAGCCAGGCCTTTGTCTATAGCCGAGATAGGCTGTTTTGAAGGCGAAACATAACTAGAGATACCATGCCAGGTCTGCGACCTGATGAAGTCTGCCCCCCAACCTGGGATCTCCCAGGCAGAGACCACACCCTCCGTTGATGGTTTTATTTTTCTACAGCACCTGGTATTCTCCGAATACCAACCAGGGCCACACTGTAGATCTTCTGCTAGGTTAATGGTTTCCTAATTTGAAATCACACTGACGTGTGATTCAGCCTATGACAGGCTTCTATTTGTAGTGTAATATCAATGCGTGAACTGTATGTGGAAGGAACCTGACTTTCTTGGAGTCTGCTCCTGACTCCGGAATTCTGTCAATTCTTACCAAAAAGGAATATTTTTAGAACAAGACAATGATTCCATCTACAGCACCTGGTATTTCTTACCATGCCCCACACTGTATAGCTTCCAAGATCTGGTGAGATTTGGCATATCCAGTATGGTGTGGCTGTAGATCTTCCACGTACCCAGCTAAACTGCTCTATGAGCAGGTAAAGTTAGGGGAGCAGGTAAAGTTAGGGCTGATGCCTTGAAGTAAATATTCTGCCCATATCCAATGCTTCCAGGAACATTGCAGTCTTTTATATGAGCCATATGAGATTCTTGTTCTTGAAAAAAATCTCCTTCCATTGCATCAGCCCAGGCAACCACTGCCTTTGCCATTTAAGCCAAAGCCAAGGCTTGGCCTCATGACAGCCCTAGACAGGACAATTGAAAGCAAAGCTATTGTAGATTCTCCTTATCTACTTTAGGAGCCATCTCCCCTTTTTTAAACAATCCCCAGCTGGAAGCAGATCATAGGAATTCTATTTCTTAGGAATTCTAACTTTTTATTGGGCGTAACCCAACCTCTTCCATGATTTTCTTGTAACTCAAATATTGGGATGTTTAAACACAGGTGCCTTGGTTTTTAACACTGGCTTTATTGCTTTCAATTAACTCAGGTATATCCGAGATCTACCTCTTTTTCATATGATAAAGTATAATAATAGGGCTTTCATCTACTGATGAATCTAAACAATGTTAAGTCTGCGGGAGTGAAGATTTACTTACCACTGATTCTGAGAAGCTGCTGCTGTATGTAAGGGCTTGTAACCCTATTCCTGGTACAGGATTTTGGGGGATTATCCATCTGATTTCCTGGATAAGCTTGTGTAAATATAGCCCCAGGTGGATACACTCCTATGGCACCTGGTATTCACAGGTGGCCCCACATCCAAGAACCAACCAGGCCCCCAGTGTGGTGTGTGGTGTGGATTGTTCCTGCTGAGCTAAACCTTATGCATACAAGCCATCCTGGACCAGATAATAAAAGGATAATACAGCTTTAAACATGGTATGAGTGTCCTCTCCATTGTCGCTTTATTACATGATAAATATTCAGCACTACACAATTTTGTGACTGTATCACTTTACCTTTTAAAATGATATCCATTTGATCCTCCTCATGTACCAGCATTGAGGATCTGCAAAACAAACTGACAAACCTGTAGCAAAGTCAGCAGCATACTAGCAGTCAGTCATATGTTATACATTAGTATATTAAGCAATATGAGCATATCATCAACTACATTATTATTTTAAGTATGGAGAACACATTTACTGAATCATGTTTAACATATGTAACATATTCAGACGCAATGCGACAGAAACAACAGTAATGGTATACAGACTCATATGCAATAGGCACTTATCTAACTATTCATACTCAAAACAGTAGATAGAGATTTAGTGCTGTATTACCCGTACTCGGTAGAGTGGGATACAGGGAGACTCACCTCGCTTCTAGGATCGATCAATACGTTAACGAACGCTGAGTGGATCCAGACGCTACTAGTGTACACTGCCGCTCCATGAAGCTATAGTGAACACAGATGCACTGGTCACGCAGCCGCCTATGCTGCGACCGGGCCCTCAGTGAACTCGAACGCACCGGCCATGCAGCCACCCATGCTGCGACCGGGTACCCCCGTGGTAGCAATCAGTGAACACAGGCGCCACGGTCATACAGCCACATATGCTGCGACCGGGTCCCCTCATCTTCCAGTGTAGCTGGTAGCATCTGAGATGGAAGCGAGGAAACAGTTCATGGCGGAAGACTCGGCGGAACTGGTCATGAACCGGGGGGAGGGGGACCAGGAGAGTGTCTGACTCCCCACCGCTGACATCAACCCTAGGGATCGCGGCCTCATACTATTCCTGGAGCCTCTGATCCCTAAGGCCTAGTGCTGGAGCACCCGTGGTGGCAGCGCGTCAGCTACTGTATGGTAGTCTCCTCACAAAACAGTGCGGCTGTGTCCGTATTCCATGTGCTATGCGGAAACCGATGCCTTACCTTCTCCCCGTGCTCCGGCCACAGTCTGGTAACATCTGCTGGACCTGCTAGTATATCCGACACAGACGCTTGCCGAAACAGCACTGTACTCATGGGTAAGTGTTTTCGCGACCCGGCGGAGAGTTGTTGGAGCGACTTTCCAATATGCGTATAAGACGCTGTTAAGAAAGATCACTCAAAAAACAGTAAGACTATATAAAATAAAATAAGAAAGCTTGGGGCTGCTAACAATCCAGCAGCCCTCTGGCCATGGTCCGGCTCCTGCCACACCAAACAAAAAACTGATTTGCCTGAGCCAGGGGGTGGGGCTATATGGATGGGCCTGTAGCATGCTGGGTGGCCGGAAAGCTTTGACTGATTGGCGCAAATCCGCTGTCGCTCCATCATATCCCATTGTTATCCTGTGGATAACCTGTGGACCCTGCCGGAGAAATATAGATCTATCTATCTATCTATCTATCTATCTATCTATCTATCTATCTATCTATCTATCTATCTATCTATCTATCTATCTATCGATATATACACTGCTCAAAAAAATAAAGGGAACACTTAAACAACACAATGTAACTCCAAGTCAATCACACTTCTGTGAAATCAAACTGTCCACTTAGGAAGCAACACTGATTGACAATCAATTTCACATGCTGTTGTACAAATGGAATAGACAACAGGTGGAAATTATAGGCAATTAGCAAGACACCCCCAATAAAGGAGTTGTTCTGCAGGTGGTGACCACAGACCACTTCTCAGCTCCTATGCTTTCTGGCTGATGTTTTGGTCACTTTTGAAAGCTGGCGGTGATTTCACTCTAGTGGTAGCATGAGACGGAGTCTACAACCCACACAAGTGGCTCATGTAGTGCAGCTCATCCAGGATGGCCCATCAATGCGAGCTGTGGCAAGAAGGTTTGCTGTGTCTGTCAGCGTAGTGTCCAGGGCATGGAGGCGCTACCAGGAGACAGGCCAGTACATCAGGAGATGTGGAGGAGGCCGTAGGAGGGCAACAACCCAGCAGCAGGACCACTACCTCCGCCTTTGTGTAAGGAGGAACAGGAGGAGCACTGTCAGAGCCCTGCAAAATGACCTCCAGCAAGCCACAAATGTGCATGTGTCTAGTCAAACGATCAGAAACAGACTCCATGAGGGTGATATGATGGCCCGACGTCCACAGGTGGGGATTGTGCTTACAGCCCAACACCGTGCAGGACGTTTGGCATTTGCCAGAGAATACCAAGATTGGCAAATTCGCCACTGGCACCCTGTGCTCTTCACAGATGAAAGCAGGTTCTCACTGAGCACATGTGACAGACGTGACAGAGTCTGGAGACGCCAAGGAGAACGTTCTACTGCCTGCAACATCCTCCAGCATTACCGGTTTGGCAGTGGGTCAGTAATGGTGTGGGGTGGCATTTCTTTGGGGGGCCGCACAGCCCTCCATGTGCTCACCAGAGGTAGCCTGACTGCCATTAGGTACCGAGATGAGATCCTCAGACCCCTTGTGAGACCATATGCTGGTGCGGTTGGCTCTGGGTTCCTCCTAATGCAAGACAATGCTAGACCTCATGTGGCTGGAGTGTGTCAGCAGTTCCTGCAAGACGAAGGCATTGATGCTATGGATTGGCCCACCCGTTCCCCAGACCTGAATCCAATTGAGCACATCTGGGACATCATGTCTCGCTCCATCCACCAATGCCACGTTGCACCACAGACTTTCCAGGAGTTGGCGAATGCTTTAGTCCAGGTCTGGGAGAAGATCCCTCAGGAGACCATCCGCCACCTCATCAGGAGCATGCCCAGGCATTGTAGGGAGGTCATACAGGAACGTGGAGGCCACACACACTACTGAGCCTCATTTTGACTTGTTTTAAGGACATTACATCAAAGTTGGATCAGCCTGTAGTGTGTTTTTCCACTTTAATTTTGAGTGTGACTCCAAATCCAGACCTCCATGGGTTAATAAATTTATTTCCATTGATCATTTTTGTGTGATTTTGTTGTCAGCACATTCAACTATGTAAAGAACAAAGTATTTAATAAGAATATTTCATTAATTCAGATCTAGGATGTGTTATTTTAGTGTTCCCTTTATTTTTTTTGAGCAGTATATATATATGTATATATAATAATAATAATAATAATAATTTAATTTATATAGCGCTCTTTCTCCAATAGGACCCAAGGCACTTAACAGATACATAGCATAATATAGTACAGAAAATAATGAAGTACATTTTTATAAAATACAGAAGCATGGAGATACTAAAGGGACAATTATGGAAATGCTTGAGTAAACAGAAAAGTCTTGAGTCTACTTTTGAAGGATTCTATAGTTGGGGCCTCTCGCACTGTGCGGGGAAGTGAGTTCCATAGAGTCGGAGCCGCATGACTAAAAGCTCGACCCCCAGTTGAATTACGGTAGATTCTAGGTACTGCTACAAGTCCTTCATCTACAGATCGCAGTAATCGAGTGGGGCAGTATGGGGTCAGAAGCTGTTTCAGGTACCTTGGGCCTTGGTCATGTAATGCTTTGAAACTCAGTAAGCCAATCTTGAAGATGATTCGCCATCGTACAGGCAGCCAGTGAAGGGAGTAGAGGATGGGTGTTATGTGGCTAGAATGGGGCTGGTTGGTTAATAGCCTGGCAGCTGTGTTTTGCACCAGCTGTAAGCGCTGCAATTCTTTTGCTGGTAGACCAAGGTAGAGGGCATTACAGTAGTCTAAACGAGATGATACAAATGCATGTATGACTTTTGGCATATCATCTGAGGGAATTAAGTGCTTGATTCTGGCTATGTTCCTCAGGTGAAAGAATGAGGATAGTAAGTCCAGTTGGTTGGCTATGCTGCAGTCTTGTCCTTTGATGTTGCGGTCGTATCATAAGGACCTCTGTTTTATCCGGGTTCAGTCGCAGCCAACTGGCGCTCATCCACTCCAGTAGTTCAGCTAGACAGCCATTTAGGGTTGCTATTGGGTTATCAGTGCCCGGAGCAAAGGACAAGTACAGTTGTGTATCATCTGCATAGCAGTGGTAGACCAGGCCATGGCGCCTGATTATTTCGCCCAATGGGAGCATGTATACTACAAAAAGCATGGGGGATAGTATAGAACCTTGTGGGACACCACATGGCAATGGCACTGATGGTGATGAGTATAATCCAGATGATACTCTCTGTGACCTGCCTGTGAGAAATTATTTGAACCAGCTTAGGACTGTGCCATTCAGACCACAGAAATCTATCAGTCGCTCAATCAGAAGCCCATGGTCCACGGTATTAAATGCTGCTGAGAGATCCAGAAGGATTATTATTGAACAGTCACCTCTGTCTTTTGCCATCAGAAGATCATTTAACACACACACCAGGGCTGTTTCAGTGCTATGTCTTCTCCTGAATCCTGATTGAAATGGATCATAAATATCATGGGTTGTCAGGCGGGTTTCCAGTTGATTTGCAACGACTTTCTCAATAACCTTTCCTAGGAAAGGAAGGTTTGATACCGGTCTGTAGTTGGTCATGCAGTCGGGATCTAAATTAGGTTTTTTAAGAAGCGGTCTAACAATTGCTTCCTTTAGGGGTCCAGGAAAAATGCCTGTCTGCAAAGAGCATTGAACAATTTTTGTAAAGACAGGACCAATTATATCCATACAACCTATTAGAAGCTTGTTTGAGGCTGGGTCCAGATCACAGGTGGTGGGACACAAAATCCGAGCAATTTCAGCAGTGTCCTTTACATCCACTGGATCAAAGCTGGTCCATGAAGGCAGGTAGCTTATATTGGCAGGCTTTGTAGTTTGGCACTCCTTTGATGGCACTGTGGAGATTCCAGCCCGGATGGTGGATATTTTATCTGCAAAGAAGTTTGCAAACTCGTTGCATCTTGCCTGGGAGAGGGTCTCATCAGTCTGCAGGCATGCTGGCTTGCAAAGCATCTCCACTATGCGGAAAAGTTGAGCTGGCCTATTGTTTGCTGCTGTGATCTCATTTGACAGGAACTGTGCTTTCTTACGAGTGATTGTCGATTGATATTCTACGTTATGCTTTTTTAGTTTTATTTTGTCATATATATATATATATATATATGCACCATTGTATAAGAGCTCTTATTAATTTAGGCTATATTTCTCTAAAAACTCTTGTTAATGAGTAAGAGAAACATAAATAACTTAATAAGCTCAAGTCTCAGAAGACTTGATATTTATGTCCTTGGGACATAAATCTCCTTGGTAAACAACAGCAAAGAGACTAGCAGTAAATGAGATGTAGTTTACGTAAAGCGCTTGTGAAATTGTCCCTAAAGCTATATAAAGAATTTAGACTAGCCTGCTTCATTTAGAATATAGACAGATTAAAAGATAGACAGACACCTATTCAAGAGCTAATAAAATGAGTAATTGTTTTTCAAAATTTTATTTTAAAATATATTGCAATTTTAAACATCATATAACTTATCTGCTATTTCATATATACCTCATCTTTATAACTTACATATCTGCATATTACTGTCACAAAAAACAATCTGTCATCACTTAAGTCAACTTTCTAGCTGTAGACATACAGTATAGTGAATGAAAACATGAAATATGTTCATCTCACATTTATATGTTTTTCTGTACAGGTTTGGCAGAATCTATCCCAGCAGTGACTCAAGGTAATCAGTCTACTGTAAGAGAGTTTATAATCGTTGGCATCACCAATGATCCACACTTGCAACATTTTTTGTTCATCTTATTTTTACTGCTATATTGTACTACTGTTGTCGGCAATACTACTATTATGTTAACAATCTTGATCATCAGAGACCTTCAGAATCCAATGTATTTCTTTCTCAGCAACTTGTCATTCTCAGATATGTGCTATTCCTCTGTTGTTGCTCCTAAAATGTTATGTGATTTTTTTTTTAGAGATAAAAATAATCCCGTTTATTGGTTGTGCTCTTCAGTTGTATTTCTTTGCTGTGTTTGCCAGCACCGAATGCTATATTTTGTCTGCTATGGCATATGATCGCTATGTTGCAATATGTCACCCACTTCTGTATGTGCTTATAATGAATAGAAGAAGATGTGTGATTATAATGACTTCTGTGTATATTGGTGGTTTATGAACTGCCGGGATTCACACGTCTTGCACGTTAAGTTTGAATTTTTGTGGCCCTAATGTCGTCAACCACTTCTATTGTGACATTCCTCCTCTTATGGAACTTTCATGTTCTGATACATACGTGAGCAAGACCATTATATTTGGTGTAGTCTTTTGCCTTGGTCTTGCTTCTGTAACAGTTATATTGGCCTCTTATGTCTATATTTTTTTCACCATATTGGCAATGCAGTCATCAGAAGGGAGACACAAAGCATTTTCTACATGTTCTTCCCATTTGTTATGTGTTGCCTTATTTTATGGAACTGTTTTCTTCATGTATCTCCGTCCGGCCTCCAACTACTCCGTCACTCAAGACAAAGTGGTGTCCGTATTCTACACAATGGTCATCCCAATGATGAACCCAATCATCTATAGCTTGCGAAACAGAGAAGTAAAAGATGCTGTGATATTTTACATGAAAAAGTTACTATTGTGAGGGGTAGCTAAATGGTATGAGTTATGATGAACACGGATATTTTCTTATACTGGTAAAATAGTAAATTTGTGAATATATATAACAAACACAGATATACAGTAATTTGACCTTAGTTATCAAGAAAACAGATGTATTGTTTTGTACTAAGGGTTCAATTAAATGTGATATACTGCCAAGCATCGCCATGATACTGGACTGTGCACATTTATAGTAGACTGTACATTACAAGTTTTACTATGCTCCTTATTGAAGTGTTTGTCTATAATATGTAAGAAGTAGAAATACACAAGTCTGTTGTAGATATATTTTGTTATTAATAATACTTCTTTGTAATTACTGTGCAAGCTCATATTATTATGTACTACTCATATCAGTATTTATTTGTAAAGGTATATAACCTGGGTATTGAAGGGTCAGAGGGGTGGAGGAGAGCAACTGTGTTAGATTGCTCTATAATAAATTAATTTGTTCTTCACTGATAAGATTCTTATCTGATAAGAACGTTTTTCATTGTCAAAATGAAAACATTTATATTAAACCTCCCCTTTGTTACCTCCTGATACCCACCTTATTCTCTCGCAAACGTTTCACACACTGCTGTCTAAGGCCTTATAGTGTTTCACTGTAAATTAATGTTATTTGTGACTATGTATTCCTATTTCAAGCGTGAACCGAAGTAATACTTGAGATTGGAATCTATCCAGGGTCGGACTGGCAGACAGGGGTACAGGGGAACCCCCGGTGGGCCCTACTGCATGGACACTCCTCCTCCTCCTCCTCCTCTTCCTCCTCTAGGGATCAGGTACCAGACTGTGCAATGGTTAACAAGGTTGTAACAGTCTGTTAAATGGTAAAAGAAGATGTCCACTCAAGAATTAGATAATAATCATACATTTATACTTAACAATTTATGAACAGAAAATAATTAGATTGTAAATACAAGAAAATACAAAGAAAATATTTATAGTTTTGTGTCTCAGCAGTATGTCATACTACCATCCCAAGTCCCCCCTTCAGCCTCAATATTTATACTAATCTGTCAGATGATGTCATCAAGACTCATCTATAGACCTATTGCAAAGTAAACTTGACAGACATGTGAAGGCCTATGCATATTTCTTACTTCACTTGGCGTATGTCTTTTTTTTTTTTAATCAAATAACTTGATGGTGACCATCTGATACTTTATACTCTTCATAAACTTCTAGGAGCCATCCTAAATAACTTTCTAAAACTTAATAAGACATCTTACACTATTTAACATTCATATGTTATTAATGTATCGTAGCAAAGTACATCAGCTATTAGCATTATCAGTACATACATACGTATTATATATATATATATATATATATATATATATATGTGTGTATATATATATATATATATATATATATATATATAAAATAAAATGACAAAGGTTGATCAAAGTTAAATAAGTATTTTTCTTCTTAAAAAATAAAAGTGATCTTATCACATTCTACATTCTGCTCAGTAGCAGGGTGTCCTGCTCAGTAGAAATAGCCAGGTTATGTTTACATTTAAAAATAAATAAATCTTTATTTCTCAAGGTTATCCCATTCTAGTAGAACTCGCCATACTATGATATCTATCACACAAGTATTACATTTCTATCTGTCTACTTTGGCATAGTAAAATAGAATTGTTTATAAAATGCTTCTTTTTTTTAAATACTTCAGGAATTTGTGTAATAGAATTACTGGAGAGATGCTGTTAGCTTGCATCAATATTTTAGCAAAAAAAACCATATCAATAATAATTGAGATTAATTAATCATGAAAGTCCATTTAATATTTTTTCAGTGTATAAATAAGTAGAATAGAGGAGAAGAAAAGACAACTCTATATGTTGGGGCACTCTTGAAAACATATTTATTTAAAACTTTACTTTTATTATAACTTTAAATGACTTACATAGACATAACAACATGCAACATATATATGACAAAAATGAAATATATAATGCACTGAGATACCCAGCACATTATATATTTAGTTTTTATCATATATATGTTGCATGTTGTTATGTCTATGTAAGTCATTTAAAGTTATAATAAAAGTAAAGTTTGAAACAAAACATTTTCCAGAGTGCCCCAAACAATAGAGTTGTCTTTTCTTCTCCTCTATTCTAAAGGTATCATTTACAACTCTGGGGAGCACCGCCAGTTTCTCAATTTTTGCATGGATATTCTACCCACATACCGGTTCAGTTATTAAGATTCATATTTTCTTCCCCCTCAAGGGACCAACCAAGTGCGCCAACTTTCATCCCCACATCTCGGTTACCCTTCCTTATCTATCTTTTATATAAAGAAGTAGATACAGTGGCAGAACTAGTGAGTGGTGGGCCAGGTTCAACAATATGCTTTGGGCCCCCCTCCTGTAACCCAAAATCAGGGACTCTTTGCTGGATAGTCCCCCAAAAGGGATGTGGCCTTATGGGGAATGGGACATGGTCTTGCAGCACACAGGATATCAGTATTATTTATGTAAAATGCAAAATAGTTCTCATCCTCTATCAAATCAGAACAATCCTGATGTGATTGAAGACCATTTTGCATTGTACATGAATAATACTGATACCCTGTGTAGTGTTCACTCTAGACTGAAAGAAAATCAGTGCACTGAGGTACAGAGAGGGCATCCCTGTATGCGCTGGACCGGACAAATGGCACCACTGTGAAAAACCGACGTGTGAACTGCGGAGCACCACGTGCCATTGATGTGAAAAGTGAATGTCAGCTACGAAGGTAACATAGTAACATAGTTATTGAGGTTGAAAAAAGACAAAATGTCCATCTAGTTCAATCTTTTTTTTATAATTATTACACTAATCTGTATGTAACACTAGTTTAACCATAATGACCCAGATGAAGTTAAGTTATTAAGTCTAATTTACACTATACAGTAATTCATGGTTTTTCTAAAATGCACTCACTTTAAATGCTATATCCATGGATATTTCTTTCAGTTATGAATTTATCTAATCCATTTTTAAACATATTGATTGAGTCCACCTTGTCAGGCAGGGAATTTCAAATCCTTACTGTCCTTACTGTGAAGAACCCTTTCGTTCATTGGGTATGACATTTTCTCTCCTCTAACCTCAGAAGGTGCCATGTTTCCTGTGTAGAGATTTTTCAATAAACAAATCTCCTGATAGATCCTTGTATTGTCCCTATATATATTTGTAATTATTAATAATGTCTCCTCTTAGCCGCCTCTTTTCGAGTGTGAACATATCTAACCTAGTAAGCCTTTCCTCATAATCCAGTGCCTCTAACCACTAATCAATTTGGTGACTTGCCTCTGAACCCTTTCAAGTTCCAAGATGTCTTTTTTGTGAAGCGGTGTCCAGAACTGAACACAATATTCAAGGTGCGGCCGTACCAATGATTTGTACAATGGCAGGATTACACTCTCATCCCTTGACTCAATTCCCCGCTTTATGCATGCTAACACCTTATTTGCTTTTGATGCTGCACTATGATATTGGGTACTGCTACTAAATCTATTATCAATGAGCACCCCCATATCTTTTTCAAGTACCGTTTCCCCTACATTTTTCCCATTTAGTTTATAGGTTGCATGATTGTTTTTAGTCCCAAAGTGCATAATTTTATATTTTTCTATATTGAACCTCATTCTCCAATGAGCAGCCCAAACTTCCAATTTAAATAGTGTGTTCAGTAGAGATTCAACATCCTTGTCTGAATTAATTATTCTACACAGTTTAGTATCATCTGCAAAAATTGAAACTATGCTTTCCAGACCTTCTCCTAGGTCATTAATAAATATGTTAAACAGTAGTGGCCCGAGTACGGACCCTTGCGGTATTCCACTGAGTACTGGGGCCCAGTCGGAAAATATCCCATTAACCACCACTCACTGTTCCCTGTTATCCCATTAATTACTTACCCAAGTACAAATATAGTTTCCTAAACCAAGCTCTCTTAATTTGAAAATCAGTCATATGAGGCACTATATCGAAGGCTTTTGCAAAATCTAAATAGACCACATCCACTGCCTTTCCCTGATCAATATTTTCGTTCACTTTCTCATAGAAGCTAATTAAGTACTCTTGTGTGCGATCCCTTATTATATCTTCCAGTATTTTCCCCACTGTAGATGTCAAACTTTCCGGTCTATACTTACCGGATGAGATTTAATTTCCTTTTTAAATATTGGAACTACCTCTGCTATTCGGCAGTCCTTCAGTATTATGCCTGAAGTAATTGAATAATAGAAAATCCAATATAAAGGCCTTGCTAGTTCTGAGTTAAGCTCCATAAGCATCCTTGGGTGAAGTCCATCTGGACCTGGAGATTTATTTTCCTTCATTTTATTTAGTCTCTCCCGGATTACTTCCTCATTTAACTAAGTACTTAGCAACGGGACATTAACACAGCTTTTGTTTTGCACTACTCCCACTAACTGGTCCTCTCTAGTAAACAGGGATAAAAAAAAAGTGTTCAATAAATCTGCTTTTTCTTTGTCATCATTTATCAAGAGACCCAACTCACCCTTTAATGGTCCTATATTTTCCTTATTTAACCTTTTGCCGTTTATATACTTATAAAACTTTTTACGTGAGAGCCAACCAACACGCTACAGTGGAGCAGCTTGATGGTGAGTCAAGATGAACCTCTGCCAGCACCTTATTGAGTCACTCCCAGCCCGTCTAGCTGCTGCCCATGCTGCACATGGTGATTTTTTGTAGCCAGTGGTATATGGAACGCTTATCAAGTGGTCAGATGGCCCAAGAGTGTCTCATCATCGGATTTCCTTAATTGGTCCAGCTCTATGGGACTTAGATCAGAATGTGCCAATAGCAATGTGACCATGTGAATAAAAGAAGGCATATACATACAAAGAACAATAGCAGTTCATATACAACAGAAACTGTATAAATGGACTCCAAAAATATACATTTTGTCTCACTAAAAGTAATTCAAACACAGAAAGAACCATATATGAATATAGATATATCTATAACCCGTCCTTACTCATAAAGTATGGGGATAATAATATGAAGAACCTACCAAAAAATGAAACTTCCTGTAAAAATCATTTGCTTTCAAAATCTACATACAGGGTATCGACTACTAGAGATGGAAATTGGTAGACATATCTTTTCGGTATTTATTGAAGGGTTGGTGACCTCTGGGCCGGACGCTTGCCGCTGTTTGAAAAGCGCAGGTTACAACATACTCTTGCGAGAGCAATGGCAAAAATGTCAAGGCAACAGTGATGAATATCACGTGTACACACAAACTGTTGTAGAGTGAAAATTTGAAGTGAATGACCAACAACACGATTAATTCAATAAAAATGTACAAATTAGGAGGTGATGTAGCACCACCTTTATTTTCAGGTCACAGGGAAGCACTAAAATTGGTTAGATTTGCCCATCCAATTGAGAGTCTGGTAGGTTTCCCAAACATCTGTGAGTCATCTGGACACTCTGGAGGGTAGGCAAGTATTCATTGCACTAAAGCTTTCTGCAGCACAAATTCAGCTGCCTGAAATTTAATGTGTAACACTTTACTAAATTAAATGGCAAATTGTCCCACCATGGCTTAGATTACTATCCCACCTTGCCCCACAGACTGGCACAATGGTTCCAAATGCTGGGGATAGATATCTACAGTTGGCAATTTTCTAAACCATGAAATTCTGCTGGAGACTAACATGTTGAGCATCTGTCTATCATGATACTACCAGCATTAATCTAGACATAAAATAAAACTGAAAGGGTTCTGTCTGTATTTATCAATTTATTTTTATATTTTTTTTAGAAATATTCTTCTCGGAGCTGTTCATGAACTATGAAGATGAAAAAAAACCCAAATCTGAATTTTTCTCTATCTGCTCGTTCTAGCATCACGCAAAAACTACTGGATGAATTTGGATCATGTTTTTATGATCCAAATAGCTTAATGACCTAGATAGAAACTGAGGTATGTATGATCTTGATCAAGGAGAGGAGCAATAAAAGAAAAAACAGACGCTTGACACTTGGCGAGTGCAGCGTGCAATGACTATATGTGTGGTATTTCTGAACTCACTTAGTGCATCTGGAATTCCAGCACACAGCATTGCACTGAAAGTTGGTGTTACAATCATGTTCTGCGAAACTTGACTCTGCCCAAGTTATGCATTGGAACCTGACTTAAAGTTAAAGTTCTCTGCAGAGAAACCTAACTGAGGCAGAGACACCCCTTATCCAAACAATTTTCCTTTTCAATTCAAGCACCTGCAGTTTCTGGTTAGCAGATGCTTCGCTATGACGATCAACAAATTGCAGGGGCAAACGGTCAGGGCTGCAGGCGTAGATCTCAGTACCAGCTGCTTCTCCCATGGGCAGCTTTACATGGCTTGCTCACGACTTAGGGACTACTTCAGACCTGATCACTAGGCTGCGTTTTCATACAGTGGGCAATCAGGTCTAAACTGCACATGCGTATGCACTGCAATACGCAGGCACGTCGCATGGGTACAAAGTGGATCGCCGCTCAGCAATGGGCTTGTGCGAAGGATCCATTCGCATGGGCGTTCGCAAGGAGATTGATAGGAAGAAGGCGTTTATGGGTGTCAACTGACCGTTTTCTGGAAGTGTTTGAAAAATCACAGGCGTGTCCAAGTGTATACAGGGTGGGTGTCTGACGTCAATTCCGGTCCTGAACATGATGAAGCGATCGCAGCAGCTGAGTTAGTCCTGGGCTACTCAGACACTGCACAAAATCTGTTTGTACAGCTCTGCTACACATGCGTTGGCACACTTGCACAGCTAAAATACGTAGGCGGCAACTATCTGATCACAGCAGTACATAAATCGCCTTCTAGCAATCAGGTCGGAAATTAGCTCCTTAGTAGCCCCAAGTATGTTTTTACGTTAATCCCTGAAGGAAAAACTACAAATATTGTTAACAAAAATGTTTGCGTTCAATGGGGGTAATTCCAAGTTGATCGCAGCAGGAATTTTTTTAGCAGTTGGGCAAAACCATGTGCACTGCAGGGGAGGCAGATATAACATGTGCAGAGAGAGTTAGATTTGGGTGGGGTGTGTTCAATCTGCAATCTAATAAATAAAGCAGCCAGTATTTACCCTGCACAGAAATAAAATAACCCACCCAAATCTAACTCTCTCTGCAAATGTTATATCTGCCTCCCCTGCAGTGCACATGGTTTTGCCCAACTGCTAAAAAATTTCCTGCTGCGATCAACTTGGAATTACCCCCAATGTGTACAATATAAAATATACATCACAATATTAGATGGCACTACTGTCCTTGTAAAATTAGTTCTGCTGAGTAATAACAGACATCCATGCAAGGGAAGCCGTGGGCAAATGCTAGTTAATAATACATGGTTTATTTAATGGCAGCACAAACAAAGAAGGAGAAACAAGTGACAGACAGGCATCCAGGGGGAGATGTACTAAACCTTGAAGAGTGCTAAAGTGGAGATAAAGTACTAGCCAATCAGCTCGTAACTGTTTTTTTGCAGGCTGTTTATGAAACATGATAGGAGCTGATTAGTTGGTAGTTTATCTCTCCCCACTTTATCACTCTCCAAGGCTTAGTGCATCTACCCCAAACAGAGGATAGTAGTTGGAGTGGAGTGGAGTATGCAGACAATGAATCAATGAGACAGTAATGGAAGCAGAAAATGTAATACTGCATGTCCAGGAGAAGCAGAGGTAGTAGGAGTCAAGTTATGCAAGGTGAGGTAAGCCATGTACACATGCATTATATAGATGCTAATATCTGTGGACAGATACACTGAGCTGTCTGTGAACGGGCAGGACACGGAAAGTAACAGGATGTATTGAGAAACAACAGGTGACAACAGCAGGTCTACTGGGCACTGGAGAATAGTGTCCCCCATGCTGAGACCAGAGCCATAACTAGACATTTTGGTGCCCTGTGCCAGATAGGGAATTGGTGCCGCCCCCCCTCCCCCCTTCCCCCTTATATTAAAAAAAACAACTGGTAAAAATATAGGAGCGTGTCTTCATTGGGAAGGGGCATTACTACATAATTCATATTACATAACACTGCACAGTAATGTATATTAATAACATTACACCACACAGTAGTACCCTTTATACACGTTATGCCACAGTAGAGCCACTTATACACATTACACCAGGTAGCCCCTTATACACATTGCGCAAGGTAGCCCACTATACACATTGTGCCAGGTAGCCCCTTATACACATTACACCAGGTAGCCCCTTATACACATTGCCCCAGGTAGCCCATTATACACATTGCGCCAGGTAGCCCATTATACACATTGCGCCAGGTAGCCCATTATACACATTATGCCAGGTAGCCCATTATACACATTGCGCCAGGTAGCCCATTATACACACTGCACCAGGTAGCCCCTTACACATATTGTGCCAGGTAGCCCCTTATACACATTGCGCCAGGTAGCCCATTATACACATTGCGCCAGGTAGCCCATTATACACATTGCGCCAGGTAGCCCCTTAAACATATTGCGCCAGGTAGCCCATTATACACATTGTGCCAGGTAAAGCCTTATACACATTGTGCCAGGTAGCCCCTTCTACACATTGCGCCAGGTAGAGCCTTATAAACATTGCACCAGGTAGCCCATTATACACATTGTGCTAGGAAGCACATTATACATATTGTACCAGGTAGCCCATTAAACAAATTGAGCCAGGTAGCCCATTATATATATTGCGCCAAGTATCCCCTTATACATATTGCACCGGCTAACCCATTATACACATTGCACCAGGTAGCCCATTATACACATTGCACCAGGTATCCCCTTATACACATTGCACCAGGAAGCCCATTATACACATTGTGCCAGGTAGCCCATTATACACATTGCGTCAGGTAGAGCCTTATACACATTGTGCCAGGAAGCCCATTATACACATTGCACCAGGAAGCCCATTATACACAGTGCGCCAGGTAGCCCATTATACACATTGCGTCAGGTAGAGCCTTATACACATTGTGCCAGGAAGCCCCTTGTACACATTATGCCAGGAAACCCATTATACACATTGTGCCAGGTAGCCCATTAAGCATGTTTTTTTACAGGCTGTATATAAAAAAATGATAGAAGCTAATTGGTTGGTAGTTTATCTCTCTCCACTTTAGTATTCTCCAAGGCTTAGTAAATCTACCCAAACAGAAGATAGTAGTGGGGGTGGATTGGGGTATGCAGACAATGAATCAATGAGATAGTAATGGAAGCAGAAAAAGTAATACTGAACGTCCAGGAAAAGCAGGGGTAGTAGGAGTCAAGTTATGCAAGGTGAGGTAAGGCATGTACACATGCATTATATAAATGCTAATATCCATGGACAGATACACTGAGCTGTCTGTGAACAGGCAAGACACAGAAAGTAACAGGAAGTATTGAGAAACAGATGACAATAGCAGGTCTACAGGGCATTGGAGAATAGTGTCCCCCATGCTGAGAATAGAGCCGTAGTTAGACATTTTGGTGCCCTGTGCCAGAAAGGGAATTGGTGTCCCCCCATATTTAAAAAAAAATGGGCGGTAAAAATATAGGGACGTGGCTTCAAGGGGAAGGCACGTGACTACATAATTCACATTACATAACACCGCACAGTAATGTATATTAGTCACATTACACCACACAGTAGTACCTCTTATAGACGTTATGCTACAGTATAGGCACTTATACAAATTACACCAGGTATCCCATTATACAAATTACACCAGGTAGCTCATTATACACATTATGTCACAGTAGAGCCACTTATACACATTACACCAGGTAGCCCATTACGCACATTGCGCCAGGTAGCCCATTATAAACATTACGCCAGGTAGCCACTTGTACACATTGCCCCAGGTAGCCCATTATACACATTATGCTGGGTAGCACATTATACACATTGCGCCAGGTAGACCCTTATACACATTACACCATGTAGCCCCTTATACACATTATGCCAGGTAGCCCATTATACGCATTGCACCAGGTAACCCATTATACACATTGCGCCAGTTAGCCCATTATACACATTGTGCCAGGTAGCCCATTATACACATTGCGCCAGGTAGAGCCTTATACACATTGAGCCAGGTAGCCCATTATACACATTACGCCAGGTAGAGCCTTATACACATTGCGCCAGGTAGAGTCTTTTACACATTGCGTCAGGTAGCCATTATACACATTGTGCAAGGTAGCCCATTATACACATTGCACCAGGTAGCCCATTAAACACTTTGCGCCAGGTAGCCCATCAAACATGTTGCACCAGGAAGCTCCTTATACATGCTGCACAAGGTAGCCCCTTATACACATTGCACCAGGTAGTCCCTTATTCACATTGCACCAGGTAGTCCGTTAAAAACACTGCACCAGGTAGCCCCTTATACACAGACAACCTGCCTTGCTGCTGGACCTCCCTAGAGTTCTGCTGTCAGTAACTGTGCCAGCCACTGCTCAGTAGATGACTGTCCTCTCCCACCCACCCTAACACTGTGGCTCTTCACAGCGCAGGGCACTGTTGGTGGGCTGGGAGTGGGCGGACACACACGGGGGAGCTGGGAGGGGTGGAGATGGATCATCATGACTGAAGCTGCAACTTCCCGGCTACCTATATGAGAAGAAGTATCTGGGTAATGTAGCTAGTAAGTGGCAGGCGGATGGCAGCGTGGACACCATGGCGGTGGTGGCATGGCTGAGCGGGTGTTGCCAGCGGTTCTGCACCCACAGTGCATATGCGCTCTGGGCCAGGCACCTCTGGCACAGCTGTAGTTACGGCCCTGGCTCAGACTTATAGTGACTCAGCAAGACATTGGCTGCTATAACCCATTCTGTGTAACCCATTAGGTAACCCATAATGGGTTACCTGGCACAAAGGGCTGTTGTTTGCATTGTCAAATACAGTGTAATCTATCACCTTTCATCAGTTAAACATTTGTCTCACTAATAGCCTGTATTAATTAGCCATAGTTTACTGTAATGCAATTTTGGGTCAGCTGTGCTGGCCAATGTGTAATCACATACACAAATTGTTCATAACACTAAGTGAAAATGAACAGCTGAACAATATCAGTAAACAAGTATTTGAATGCTTAACTTTAACAATTGCAACTTCATTATGGTCTAAGCCTAAATTGCTTTAGTTTTATTTCAAACAAACCATGCACCACAAGTTGCTTTTCTTCATTTTAATCCATGGTATTTTTTTCCAAATTAATTACATCCTTCATTCTCAACACATCCCTTTGTGCACATTGCCACCTCAATTATCCACTCCACTCTTAACACTCATGAGCTTTAACTTAACTTTATACATTGACAATAACATACACAATCTGTCACCTTAAAAAAAATTAACAAACCTCCTTCAAGTATATTTATCTCTCTCCTGCTTCTATTACCTGGAGACATTTCACCGAATATAGCCCCCAACCACTTGCCCCAGTCACATTCACCTGATTCTCAGCAATATAGGAATCCAGCTAACCTCACAAACATCACGTGTCTCTCATCACCCTCTAAATCCCTAAAATGTCCCTTATGGTGTGCAAGCTCTGTTTGTAAAAAACTTAACATCCATCCATAACCTCTTTGTCTAACAACTACATCCTGCTGTGCTGGCTATGACAGAATCATGAGTTACATAACCAGTATGGCCTTCCCTGCACCACTGTCACATGGTGGTCTCCACTTTTTTTTTGTTTAAACGTTTTATTGAAATTTTCAGATAGGTACAGTGCCATGTGTCATAAGTTTTTCAGAAAATTTTCGATTAGATATTGGCTTTGTTGATTCAAATAGGTACATAGACAGTAAAACTGGGTTAGACATAGACAGATACAAAGGGGGAGAAGCGAAGGGAGGAGAAGAGAGATGGGGGGGGGTGTATTGAAAATACATGTGGAACATATATGCTATTATGATACATCTAGGGATTTTTGAAACAAAACAGAGGATAAGAAGCTCCCTCCCGTAGGAGGCCCAACTCCAGATATAAGGGGGGGGGGGGGTCATCAAAGGGGAAAGTAAAGCTGCGATTGGGTCAATGTCGCTACCTGGTTTTATCTATTAAAGCTTTAGCTCTAGACCATTCTTGCGATCCAAAGAATGTGGATATAGTCTTACTGGAGTCTTCATCCAATGAGGATATAAATTGGTCCCATCTAAGGTGGAATGAGGAGATTGGGGATGTAGGGTTCAGTAGTTGGGTTCGTATATCAAAGTATAGTAGAAGAAGAAGTCGGTTTTTGAGTTCTTGGATTGTCGGTGCAGATTTCTTGATCCAGTGTATGAATATTAGTTTCTTAGCTAATGTGAGGACAGTTACAATAAAGGGGATACAGCTAGCAGGTTGAGTGTTAAAGGACCAGTGATTAAAATCTAATAATAGGCAGGCTTCAGGTAGAGGGGTTAATGAGGATTGCAATATACCATTTAAATAACAAACAATTTTAGCCCAAAATCTTCGAACCTTGGAGCACTCCCAAACGCAATGGAATAGTTTGGCATTTGACATTGAGCATTTCATACATTTCCCCGAATCGGAAAGGACCATGTATTTTCTCTGAGCTGGGGAAACATATGCTCTATGCAGGAACCGGAAATGTGTTTCCTGTAAGTAGGCCGATTTTAGGTGTTTGGATTGTTTATTATAGTTGTAAAGTATGGACTCAGGGGTATGTATCCAATTTGGGATATCAACAGTCCATCTGGTAAGCATTTTCTGAGCATGTAATGAGGGGTTGATATTCGCTAAGGTTAATTGGGGGTAGAGATGTCGAATCTTATAGGTAACCGTGGGTCTCAGCTGCAGCACCTGTAGTATAACATGTGTCTCCTTGGGCAAAGGGTAGGTAATTGGGAGTGTCTGGACATAGTGCCTGACCTGTAAGTATAAGTAGAAGAGATTGTTTGGGATGGAATAGCGCCTTTGTAGGTCGTCGAAGGAGAGGACGAATCCTCCCGGGTCAAAGACTCTGTTCACAAGAGATAGCCCCTTTTGTCTCCAAACTTGGAAGGAGGGGTTGTGGAGTGATGGTGGAAAATCTGGATTCCCCCACAAAGGAAGGTAGGGTGAGAATCTAAAGTCTCTACGTAACTTTTTATGTAAGAGTATCCAGTGAGTGTATGTGTCATGAAAAATGGGATGTGAATAAATCTGGGGTGGAATAGAACTAGATTTGAGGTGTAGTAATGCAGATGGGGAATAAGGATGAAATATAGCTTGATCTAACTTGGTATCAGTGAAAGAGGAGCTTTCCAGCAACCAGTCTCTGGCATATCTGAAAAATACCGCCATAGTATATGATTTAAAATCTGGGAGACCAAGGCCTCCATGAGATTTAGGAAGCATTAATTTTGAGAGAGCAATTCTAGAACGTTTGCCATTCCACAGGAAATTGGATATAGAGGCATTAACCATGATTATGTCTCTATGGAGTAACGCTAGGGGGAGCATCTGGATTGCGTAGAATAATTTTGGGAAGATTATTGATTTAACCGCGACCGCTCTGCCAAGAAGTGAGAGGGGGAGAGAAGTCCATGTTGACATTAACGTTGTAATTTTACTTACTAGAGGAGAAAAATTTGCTTTGTATAGGTCTTCGACTTTATTTGTGATATATATACCCAGGTATTTCAAGGGGGCTGTAGTAATTTTAAAATTGGAGAATATGGGGGCTGAGGGAAGATGCAGGGAATAGTCTCCTATGGGAAGGATCTCTGATTTTTCAACATTAATCTTATATCCAGAGATCGCGCCAAAGTTATCAATAATAGACATAATTGCAGGGATTGAGGTCATGGGTTCAGAGACAAAAAGTAACATGTCCTCTGCAAATAGTGACACTTTAAGTTCATAATTGGAGATGTTTATTCCTTTAAAAGCAGGTGATTCACGAAGCAGTATGGCTAAGGGCTCTATGGCTATTGCGAATAAGAGAGGGGATAGGGGGCAGCCCTGTCTCGTTCCTTTATGTAACTGAAAACGGTCCGAAAATTGGCCATTGCACATAATCTGGGAGAGAGGGTTAGTATAGAGCATTTTGATATAGGTAAGGAAAGAGGAGGGAAAGCCAAATCTGTCCATAGTATGGAATAAATGGGGCCATAGGACAAGGTCGAAGGCCTTCTCAGCGTCTAAAGACATTATCACACCAGGGGGAGCTATACCCTTAGTGTTTTGGAGGTGGTGGATCGCCGAGATGACCTTCCTGACATTAAGGACTGAGTGTCTACCGGCTATAAATCCTGTTTGGTCGGGGTGGATGATCTCTGGTAAGACAGTTTTAAGTCTATCAGCCAGGACTTTTGCTAATATTTTGTAGTCAGAATTAAGGAGGGATATGGGTCTATATGAGCCCGGGAGAGTTAGATCACGATTTGGTTTGGGTAAGAGTTTGATATATGCTGCATTGAAGTATAGTGGTGCGGTGCCCGTGGTGAGTATATGATTGAATGTTAGCACAAGAGTGTTAAGAATGTCAGGAAGCATAGTCTTATAGAAGTCTCCTCCCAACCCATCAGGACCTGGAGCTTTATTATTCTGTAAGGATTTAATTATCTTGGATATTTCCTCAGGCGTGACAGGTGTCAAGAGCTTATCGCTCATCTCAACAGTAAGTTGAGGGACAGTGATACTGTGGCTGAGGGGAGAGGGAGGATTGGGAGGTGTGGGAGGGCCATCAGTTGCTGGAGGGGTGAGAGAGTATAGCTGGGAGTAAAATTCTTTCATATAAAGCGCAATCTGCTTGTTAGAGGAGGTGAGAGACCCATCTGGGTATCTAAGGGGGTGGACCGTCGTGGCAGATCTAGTTCCATTTAGAATGTTGGTGAGCAATTTGCCTGATTTATTTCCGAATCTGTGATATTTATAATTGATTCCATATAAATGTCTGTTACCTTGCTTATTAAGGTATTCATTAAAGTGTGTTTTTGCTGTAGAATATTTAAGTTTATTTGCTAAAGTGGGTTTCCGGCTGAAAGTGGTGTAGGCAGCGGTGAGATTTTGTTGTAGGCGGAGATAGGTGTCTGCATAGGCTTTGTTAAGTT